>NW_007223833.1:452287-538688 GCF_000164805.1 Carlito syrichta | reverse complement strand
TGTTGCCCAGGCTAGTCTTCAACTCCTGGGCTCAAGCAAACCTCTCACCCTAACTTTCCAAAATGCTGGAATTACAGACATAAGTCACCACACTCACCCAGTTTTTCTAATTTTTACTTTCTTCATTTGTAAAGGGAAACGATGATATGCCTCTTGTAAGATTGAGATGAGGATTAAGTAAAAGACTTAAGACTTGACATATATTAGACACTCAGTAAATTGAAGCAGTTAATTTAATAATGACAATAATTATTATTATTGTTCATATTTTAATGCTTTTAACTATAAATTATAAACCATTTAAAGACAATGGCTTGATTTATTTGCTGTGTATCCTCTAGAGACACTGATCACAATACCTGGCACCTAATATAAATGTGTAGTAAAATTTTCATGATGATGTTTAAACTGTCATTGACTTACAGGTATAGCAAGTTTCAAGATACAAGTGGCTTTGGTTGGAGGCAGAGTTCCTGACCAAGGAAAATCTATACATAGTATGTGCCTGGCGATGTAGTGTGGCTACATACCCCAGTCACAAACCAAACTTTAATTTGGAAGGAATTTGCCTTCTGAGATCTCCTTTCAAGGATCTATTGATTCAGTTACCTCAGGAAAATATATTGTCTCCCAATCTCACTTATTCAATGTTTTAACTTAATGGGCCCACCTATTCTAAAACCTAGAATGTGTGTCAGTTTATTCAGCATATGCCAATTAAAGTTAATGATGAACTGTCAAAATTCTCAAATAATTCTATAAGGTGTTAAATGTTATGTGTTCATTAAAATTAAGAGCAGCATATATCCAGAATAGTGGTACTTAGTTCTTAATATAATGATATTTCATCATATTGATAAGAGTGTATAGTAGGTATAGGCCAAAGTTCTAATCTTTCATAGAGTAATTTAGAAGTGTATCATCATGTAACATTGCCTAATATGCTAGGCCAAAATCGTCTACCTTTAATGTTATCTGTAATTTCTTTCCATCTCATGTATTCATTCACTCAGTACATATTTACTGAGTATGTAGGGTACCAGAAACTGTTTTAAGGAACAGGGATACAGTAAAAGACAACATAGAAAGAAGGAAAAGTTTTGTGTGCTTAAAATAAGCCAAGTATTTCCCCCCAGATATTCAACTCTTAAAACTCATCTATACGGTGAAGGTTTAAATGTGTTTTCTATAGGTGAGAAAGCTGAGTCATGGATTATTTAGGCAGATTCCTGGAAGTCACAATTATGTGGGGAGCTGAGATGAGGCCACGAGTCTGTTCTTACTCTTTCCTCACTTTTGAAGCATCTATTTCTCAAGCCACCTTGTTTCTTACTGTTCCCCAAACACAACCTCCTCTCCAGTCAGACCAGCTGATTCCCAGATATCTCCTATGCACACCACGACCTTCCATCTTCAGCGTTTTTTTATGCAGCCACTCTTCTCCAGAGAGTGCCCCGTCTTTCTCTCCGCTTATGAAACCCTGCCTGTTCTACTCAACTCAGGTCTCATTGTCCCCATTGAATTTTATCTTGTGTCATTCAACCTGCAGTGAGCATTTTCTGTACAATTATTAATTTTTTCAAATATTTATTATGCACCTTCCATGTTCTAAGTACCAGGATAAAAAGAGGACAAGACTAATAAAATCTCTGCTGTCATGACATTTCTGTTCTTATTGGGATGGCACACATTAGCCCACAAATTCACAGTAATTAAGGCCAAAATATCAACTCGTATTCTTCTATAATTGTAATTGTTTTACTTCTCTCCCAACATATACTGTAACTTCCTCTCTTGGGCTTATTTTGTGTTTTCTGTTGTGAGATCTCAATATTTGTAGTTACTTAGAATCTCATGTCACCAAATTTGTTTCGTTTGAGGGAGGGGAAGCCCACATTTTACATGTTTTTCTTCCTTCTTATTCTCTGCTTTTATTGCCAAAGATTTAAATGATCTAGTTAAACAATTAGGAGGCTATTGAATGGCTCAAGTGAAAGATGACATGGGTCAGGCATAAGGATGGACAGTGGGGATGGAAACAGGTGAGATATGAGGGCTACTGATAGGATAAAGCTGATGGGAAGGATTTGGAACCCCAGCAACTTTCAGGGGAGAATGAAAGAGGAAATGAGATATAAACACTATTTAAGATTACTCTTTAACATAATAAAAATTAGAATGATTTAAATTAGGAATATTGCATTTTTAGATACATCTGGTGTTACCATGCAGCATGCCCAAAGGTTTGAGTTTGTAAATGAATCCAGTACTTCTGTTTATATCACAAAATTATAACTCCCAGGAACGTGGTATTTTTTGCAGTAATCTGAAAAACCTGGTTAGTAGTTTTATGGTGTGAGTATGCCACCTTGTGGTTCAGCTTGCAAATTCTAATTGGGCAGCACAAATACTCATTTTCCTCTATAAGAATGGCTTATTTACTAGAAATACCAGCTGAGGTGCAATTATGGTAAATCCACTAGTTTCATGATATTGATATTGATTTTTTAATGCTCATAAATTCATTATAAATGAATCAACAGCATTGTCAGTATAGTTTTTCCTGTGGTTGTATTTTAAATATAAAACTTTTTAGATGTTTAGGAAGTAAATAGTTGATTTTTCATGAATTAAGAAAGGTAGATTTATTAAAGGGAAGCTACATTGTGAAGGACACAGCAGCAGTGAGAGTATCTGCTGACTGCCTAAATAGTTGATTTTTATTTTCCTTGGGTACTTAAGTTAGGGCTGATGTTTCTTGGGTTGCTGTGAAGGAGAAACCAACTGATGAACTTGTTGATGTGGATCTCTAGAAAGGCAGGGAGATTATTAAATGAGGTAGCAGGACACTTTGAATAGCAGAACCAATTTGCTGATTTGTACAATAAGCTCACTCTTGACTATATACATGGCATGTTTATTTCTTGTAAACTTTACAGCCACACTTCTAATTTAGAGCTCCTAATTTTCATCACATAGGATCATTTTAAAAATAAAAACAGTAATAGAAGCTAGTTAGAGAATATTTCCTTTGTGACAGGCTTTATGTAAAGCACTTTATATAAATGATCTCCAATCTTCATAAAATCCCCGAATTAGTGTTATTACTTTTATTTGTGAAGAAGAAGAAACAGGCTCAAACATGAAAGCTAATTTCCCTCCATCTCACACAGCCAAGATTGTGATTCAGGCCTTCGGTCAAAGTCTCCTTCATAGGTCTACAGCATCTTCTGTGACACAGAATTATGTTACCCTTTTTCATGGGAAAAAAGGATACCCACAAACATCTGCTTTACGTAAGAGACTCAGTCACATTTGAGCTCATTTTCTCCAGAAGATAATTATACATATAACTTTCAAAAAATAAACCATATAAAAGAATCACAGTCCTGTGATTACTCCTTTGCCAGGATATGACTGCAGTTGTAAAGTTACTATTACAGAATACAGAGAGGCTTGACCATTGGGCCTGACATGAAGTCACAGGATCTTAATTGCATGTTAGCACACTGAGGTCTCATATCTCTCTCTTCCAGGCAGTGAATTTGCATGTGGGGATGGGAAAACCCTCTGTGCATATGTCTCCAGGGCCAAGAAGGTCACAGTGGCTCTGAGTGAGAGCAGACCATGGGGTTCTAAGCTGCTCAGAGCTGCCAAGTATTCCCTGTTGTGGCAGAGGATCAAAAAAGCATATAGATAATACCTACCTATGTGTACTATAGGACCAAAAAGGGCCATAGATAGTACCTATCTATGTGTACTATTGTTAAGCTTAACAATCCCAGGGTAGAGAATTAAGGGGATTGTGGAATAACCCTGTGACTTGCCTCTGTTTCTTGGTGCCCTGAACATCGATATCATTGTTCCTTAAGATGAAATCCTATAGTCCTATCCCAGGGAATGGGGTCTTCCAGATTTTAACAGGTTTCTAAAGCAACAGCAGAGTCAAGGTTGCTAGTGAGGTCGCTCTTCCAAAGCCCATCTCCATTACTCTGCAGTAACTGCTTCTACCAAATTCCAAATGTTTTATTTTTTCTCCAAATTCTTATGTTGGTTTCATACCAGAAGCAGCATATAACAATTGCTACAGCAGTTCTTAGAGTGGTAGTTGCCTATGTTTTCATCTGGTAACCATTACTTTGAGTGTATATTAAGATTATTCTGAATAAAAAGTAGCAATTTATTTTCATCAGTGAAATTACAGAGCATGGTGTTCCTAGAAAGAGGACACTTGTTTTATAACAGTGTTTGTTCAGTTGAGGATGCAGGGTAGTTCTTCAACAGTGCCTTCTCTCCTCACTGAGTTTTTACTTTCCTGAGGTCTTTCATTTTCACTTGTCCACCAACTATAAAAAAAATCAATTATAAATGCAAACTACCTATTTCTTTCCCATTATCACCTTTCTTATGATGGGCAGAACCAACATAAATTCACCATGTTACAAATTTATTCCCAACTTTATCAGCACAAAATCTGGACTTTCCAAATACTTTCTCCTTTCTATGGTGGGGGAGGGAAGAGTAGCTGGTTCTGAGCTTAACGAGTGTAATTTAAATGTGTGTGGATGACTCATAGATTTATCTTCATATATTTCAAAAAGAATACTCTAATAAAAAGATCAATGAGATTTTTATTTTAATCAAAATTGTTTAAATGAGTTCAGAGCTGCACTAATTACCCATCTTCTGCCTCTATTTGCAGGTGATAAAGGATGCCATGGTTGAAAGCATTGAATATCGAAGACAGAATCCATCTCGTTGCTCTGTTTCCCTCAGTGATGTTGAGGCAAGAAGATTTTTCAACAAGGAGTTTCTAAGTAAACCCACAGCATAGTTTGCAGACTGGAAAATGCAGCACTTTCAATTGGCAGGGCAGTTTGAAATTCCATGACAACTGGATTTAAAAGCACAGTACGGATAATTGTACTGATCAGAAAGGACTGGCTGATACTCAAAGTTGCAGTTATATAGCTGCATGAGAATAATACTACTATAAACTTGTTAGATTGACAAATGGTGTTGGTCATGTAAGATATACTTAGCTACATTTTCTGTTAGTATGAATTTCCTGATGCAATTGGGGACATATACTGTATTTTTAAGCATTTCTCACCAACTTTCTTACATGTAGTCTTTTTTTAAAAATATGGTTTTCCTTTTTATATATTTAATAGTTCAATCTCAATACATAGGACTTCCAATTGTGTGTGAATATTATTCACTGACCAGATTTATTCATTCCATGAGACAACACTATTTTTATTTATATATGCATATATACATCTAGGAAATAAAAACATCACTATGCAAATTAACATGAGATACTGAGTTTTTTGTTATTCTTTTTGATGAGATATTGTACTATTGCTATTAAAGATTCTCAGATTCACTGCTTTTAAACACAAATGTTGTTAATCCTAAATTCAGATGTAAAACTTTTAATTTCAGATCATGGTTGTTTTCTTAAAAGAGAAATATACAATTTGATCAGCAAGTGGACTATATTCATTCAGTAAAGAGAAAAAAGTACATAATCACTTTTAATGTCATCAGGGTCCTCGCCTTTGCTTACTTCCTCTGCCAACAGTGCTCTTTTCTTGGATATCATCGTCAACATTTCACTTTGCTGATATCCTGGATTGGTTATCCACCAACCAGTGTAGTTAACCCTAGAAATAATCCAGAAAAGTGACAAGAGCTGAAATGGGCTGCCTTTTGCATCTGCAAGATTTGTCTTAGGGGAAGTCTGTATTGCACCACGATGGTTTCAGTAGCAGTTGAACAGCTATGGCTCAAGATTGATGATCCAAAGCTAAAGGTTTTTCTTTCCTTTCCTTCCCCTTTCCTCCCATTGTCCCCCTCCCCCCACTTCCCTCCCCTCTCTTCCCTCCCTCTCATCCTTCCATTCTTTTTTTTTTTTTTTTTTTGAGTAAGAGTCTCACACTTTCAGCCCAGGCTGGAATGCGGGGACATGATCACAGCTCACCACAGCCTCCACCTCCTGGGCTCAGGCGATCCTTCTGCTTCAGCCTCCCAAGTAGCTGGGACTACTAGTCGCCATGCCCAGCTAATTTTTTTTTTTTAATTTTTTGTAGAGTTGAGATATCACTTTGTTGCCCAGGCTGGTCTCAAAACTCCTGGGCTCAAGCAGTCCTAGAGGTGAGCCTCTGTGCCTGGCTGGGATCTTCTTTTCTTCCTTTGTTCTCTGCATTCTTCTTTCCTTGAATTACCTTTCTTGAAACTTTCTATTTGTCTTTTTATTTCTTGCCTTTCACATTTCTGTCTATGAAGAAGCCAAAAATAAATAAATAAGAAGGGAAGGCTTGAAAGTTCATTTTTTTGTTAATTGATTTATGCATTTGGCAAATGATTGCCCGCTGTATGCCATCAGGCAAATGCAGGATCTGGAGGTACAACAGTAGACAAAGCTGATGTAATTACCTGCTCTGAGGATCTTACATTCTGGTGGAGGTGACCAATGATGATAAGACAAGATGAGTAAGTATCTAGAATGTTAGAGAGTGGTAGATGCTAAGAAGAAAATTAAGTAAGAGGAAAGAGGAGATGGGAAGTATTGGGGTAATTTTGCATGGACTCCTGCGGAAGGTCATAATGTGAAGGTGACATCAGGGTAAAGAGCTGAAAAGCCGAGGGAGCAAGACCTGTGGATATCCCAGAATGCGCTTGGTGCTCCACCTCAGGGTCCTCGCCTTTGCTTACTTGCTCTGCCAGCAGTACTCTTTTCTTGGATATCATCATCAATATGCCCCAGTGATTTCGACTTGACTCTGCCTCTTTGACACAGATACAACCTTTCCAATTTGTTTATATTCATGATGAGGATCCCACTTGACTCCATCTATGTACAAGCTGTTCAAGTTCAGATTATTTACTTATTTTTGGTAAGCAATAAAAACAATAAAAATAAAAACTTAGCATTTGTACATAATATAATCTCTTTCCTTCTGAAAGAAAATTCTAGATTTTTCACAAATACTTTTGTTCTAATACTGAAAACACTTTATAAAAGTTTTGACAGGAGTTCCTCTTTCTTTTATTTTCCCCTTCCCTTTACTTCCTAACAATTTAATCCTGAAGCCATTCCATGATGTGGAGACATGTAGACAGGAGTGGTCGCGTTCACAATGAATCAGAATAAGACATCTAAACCTGAGTCAGGAGGGCATCCATGCAAGGAGAAAGGGTGGCACTGACAGTGGAGATTAATTACACATGAGGGATTGATCAAAAAACTAAATATGTTAAATATAATAACGGGGGTCTGTTTTCTCACTAGAATGGAGTTACAAATATGAAAATGAAGAAAATTGGAATATTTCTGTTGAGTTAGATTGAAATTGAAGCTGTCAGTATGAATTCATGGTTTTTAATACATATAGGGATATATAGAAATAAATAGAAATGAAGGATGTGTGTGAGGGGGTGGGGTTTCATGTGTATGCATGTGTGTCCATTTGCTGGTGAGAGGGTCTGGGAGCAGTGACACCCTGATAGCAATAAGCACACTTGGTGCCCAAGGCTTGGCTTTTTGTTTGCTTGTTTACCAATTTATTATAATGGATATGACTAAGGATACAGGTAAAGAGACGTGCAGGGTGAACTATAGGGTAAAAGGGGCACTGAGCTTCCGTGCCCTCCCAGGGTGCACCACCCCCCAGGAAACTTCCTGTTCATCTAAACTCTGGTTTAGATGTCCTATTCTATTTTGATGGTTGTATCAGGTTATGGAGCAGATTATTCTTAATTGTAGTAAGTACATATTATTCAGGATGATGGGGCATCATGTCCAATTTCTCCTAAAGGCTTGAAGAAGAAAAACAGTCTCTTCATATTACAAGGTATACTTGCAACCTCTCTGTAAGATTTACACCATTTCAAATTGTTAAAAATTACTTAAAATTTTGGCAACAAATGTCAATAGAAGGATTCTCTCAAAAAATTAAAAAAGTTGACATGAGTGGCTCCCTTTTCATATCCATATTGTCTTCTTTTAATTATTTTTTTACTGCTGATCCATGCAAATCTTACTTTTTCTACATTAAATATTTAAAAGCCAAAGAAATAAATCATATTTTCACCAAGCAGTTTAAAGTTTAGAGTTTTATGAAATACTAGTGTTTTTGTGTTATTTCTATTGTTTAATATCAAATTAAAAATCCAATTAATCTCACTCTTAGCTGCATAAGCATAAGAGCAAAACTAGTAACAGTGGTAATAAAAATTTTGGTGAATACAAAAGTTGCTGTTTTGGTTTAATTCTCCTGAAACAATACAAATCAGTAAACACTTATTGAATCTTACATGTGTAAGATGCCATGTTTGGTTCTGGAAAGAAATTGTATCAGGCACTGCTGGTGGTTCACCCAGATCCTCTTCTCTTGAGAATTGCTCTCACTTGATAAGATACACTGAGTGGTTAGGACCTACACCTGTAGAAACCTGCAAGTAATGATTAACTGATAATGTGATATCTTTCCTGTGTATTTGCTACAAATAAGGATAATTCTCTGATGTCTTTCATGTCTCCCTGGGATCAGGCAGAGGTAAGACTTCAACTAAACTCTTTTCTTTTTTTACTTTATTGTATTTTATTATAAAGATGTGGGATACAAGTCAGGGTTAGGTACTTTATCTAGCATCTCTCCCTTATCCTTCTTTCTTCTCTACTTAACAAGTTTGCCATAGCTCATTCCTTCAACACATTACTTACACAGGAACCTTCATCTCAGCTTCCTTTTCTGCAGAATCTGACCTAAGACAGATATGCATGAGACTTGAGTCTTGTTTCAAAAAGTTTATAAATGGATTAATTAAAACTGAGTTAATTAGGGAAACTGTCATGGAGAATTTGCCTCTAAGTTGAGTCTTAAAAGATAAGTAGAATTTCAAATAGGATTTAGGAGGTAGGCGATTTCTCTTTTGGAGTGAGTTTATAACTCCTTGTTGTGGATTCTATATCACTGCATTTTAATTAAATTTTAATATTCCTTTAGGATTTATTTTGGCATCAATCCACCGACTTATATTACCTTTAAGAACTCCAAAAACCTCAAAGTATTTTGAAAGGAGAATTTTAAAAAATACGCTTCTACAAACTAAATTTAATCAGATGAAATTTAATAGAAACAAATGGAGAATACTGAGATAAAATTCAATACACCAATTGTAAAGTGGGAAAAGAGATGAACAGCATTATGGTTAAGGCAAACATTGTCTAGAATGTCCAAGAAAAAATGACTCATGGCAGGCTAGAAACAGTGTCTTGAATTTACTCTGAAGACTTTTATTAAGATTATTCTATGTATTAGGTGTTTATATGAGAACCATTTTACAACACAGATGGTAGAACTGTTATAGTTACTTTTAAATAGTCTGTTTGGAATGAAAAACATAATTATGCATGTTGTCATTTTCCTTTCCAGAATTCCTGGCAGACATAGCTATTGACTCATTCCTCTTCACTGATGAATCTGGATGTAGTTTTGGATTCCTGCTTAGCCCGGTGCCCCAGCTCAGTCATACCGCTTGATTAGAATTGGCATAGAAATTGAAAACCACAAGTGAGTTTCTGGTGGAAGAAGAATTAGACACCGTGTCAGTCCAACAAGGAAGTTTCCACCTGCCAGATTTGTTCAAAAGTGGAAGATTCATGATGTGACTAAATTCTGTGTCCTATGACATATTCACAGGACGTGAGTTCAGGGGATTCATTTACAAGGTGGGTAGTAGGGACCAGTTTACATGGTTTCATGGTGCTTTTCAACACAGTATATAATTCTGTAGTTCTGTTTCTCTTTTAAATGAGGTTGTTTGTTAATCTGTTCAAATAAAGTTATGGTGATATTTAGATTAGAAAATTATTTGGAGAAGGAGAAATTTTAGGGAGGATTCAATGGTTACCATACTAAAATCCATCATATAAGTTATTGTCTGCATCTCCTGAATATGTTGCCTGCTTCAAACAAAGCAGTTTGTAATAACAATTCCTTTTCCCCATGATTTAGTCTGAGATAATTTCCTCTTATTCTATGCCGAGTGAAATTACAAAGAGGATGGTAAGTATAATAACTCCATAATGAAAATATTGCATATATATCATGGCTTCTGAGAGGCCTAACCTAGTTATAGCCTGATCTCCTTCTATTCCTTCCTCACTTGCCCTAAACTTCAGAAAGTCTTCTCACCATGCTCTTGCATTGTATCCTTTCACAATTCCTTTGTACAGTTTTTCTCTTCTGGTTTGTTCTTCTAGATCTAATTAAAATATTGTTTCATTAGTGAGGCTTCAACTTCCCTTCTGCAACACTAAGCATGACCCTTTATGCTTTTACCCCCATGTCTCTCTACAGTAGTTGCATTATGCACTATACTTCCACAGAGAAAATAGCCAACCCATCCCGGACCTGGCCCCTGAAATTTCATTCAATTAATTCCTGGTTTAAGTATTAACATTTATGTTATACCTACTAGCAGCAAAGTGCTATGTTACGCACTGTAATCATCAAAGGAAATACTGTTGATGTTCATCAGCTCCAGAAAATCAAGATGGAATAAAGCTGATGGAACAATCATATAATTATATTAATCATTTGAAAAACAAGAAAAGGGAAAATGTCTCCCACAGATGCCACATGATAATAAATTCTAGGTGACTGGCACAGGAGGCCAGAAGACTGTTCTTACACTGAAGAAAGTTTCGCCAACCCCTCATCCAGCCTCTGCCATCAGTCTCCTTTCAAAAATGCAAATTTGATTGTCATTCCCCTATTCAAAAATTCTTGATGGCTCTTAATTCACTCTAGTCAAACAGCCAACACTCTGAAGAGACATATATCACCTGCTGCTATCTAGTCTCTACCTTTTACATTTACCCTCCTTTTCCCTTCTCTCTTGCACTACACTCATGTCCCTCTTGCAATTTATTTTGCAGTTCACTGCTCTACACGATTCTCTCTCATAACTCCTTGCGTTTGTATTTGCATCACTCCATCAGCAATGACTTTCTCATCCCTACCCCACTGACCTAAAAATACACCTCCTCTAATCTAGAAAAATGCATCACCTGCTTCGGAGTCAAGGAAACTTCACTTCCTCTACAACATTTTTTCCTCACTTCTTGAGGCAAACTGAGGAATTCATTCTTAGACTAGAACCTGGCACATACTTGGTGAGAATTCTTTTTGAGTTAATTAATGAGAGAATAGTTTGAAAAAGTGTTTTCAATTAGCTGAGTGACATACTTTGGTCAGAAACAAAGAGGAGTCTAGCCTCATCCATTGCCATGGTATCAACCACATTTGTGGGGAGAGTCAATGGACAGTCCTAATGACATTTTTATTTGTTTGATTTTTGACTTTCTCAATTATTGCAATTTGTGCTGTTTTTGTTTTCCATTATTCATATCATCCTTAAGTATCAAGAACCCAACACCAAAACAGATGACCAACACACACATGCAAACACACACACACACACACACATGCATGCACTCACATAATCATAGCATCCATGAAAACCTCTACAGGCAACATCCAGTCAACTCACATGTTCAGTTCTGGTGTCAACTGGATCATTATTACAAATAGTGACTATCCTACTCTGCAGTTTTAAACCCCTACTTCTCACAAAATTCAACATAATCAAGGTCTAATTTATCAAAATGAGTTATTGACAACACAATGAATGTTCTCTTTGTGTGAATTATAACCGCTTTTGTTAATTGCCTGAAATCTGCAAACCTGCAGGAAACATTTGCAATAAATTGATTTTTCCAGACATTGCCTCAGTAATAAATACATCCCCCAAGTGATTAATAAGTACTCCTTTTGATTTTGTTCCCTTTTAATTAAAAAACTTCAGACAATCAAGATACATCTCAAAACTACACCTGCCAAAACCACAAGAGCACAAACCAGAGCTGAGGCCTTCAAGTCGTTCTTAGTGGAATCTCCATTGTTGAGACCCTTTCAGTAGCAAGTGATAGGAACAGAATTTAGATAAGTAAGCAAAGTTTAAAAACTTAGAGCATGTGCAGCTAGGAATGGGTCAGGTTTAGTTGGATCAGAATTATGAAACATGTTATCAATACCTTTTCCCTCTTTTGGACTCTTTCTTGCAAGCTCTCAACAGCTAGCACAGATCTGACCACTAACAAGAATTGTGCTGTTACATCATCATTCCTAGATCATTCCTTTATCTTGTAGACCCAGAGAAAGAGAGGCTCTCTTTTCTAGATTCCACATACCAACTTTCAGGGTTGAACACAGAAGTGTAATTTGGAAATACTCACTTAGGATGTGAGGCAAAGTGTGGTTAGCATTCATGAGCACCTATTTGCTCGTGTTGTCCTAGGCACTGGGGATACAGTGTGAACAAGAGAAATAAAACCCTACCCTTCTGAGGTTTACATTCTTTTGGGAAAGATGGAAAGTAAATTAACCTACCAATCAACCGATTCCTAAAAATAATAATAATTGTATACTGTCAGCATGCTTTGAAAGAAAATAATACAGATTATAGGGATAGAAGGTCATATGGTGTTGTAATGGTGGTGCCAGTGGCTATTTTAGGTAGTGGAGTCAGGAAAGGACTTTTTTTAAAGAGGTCACATCCGAGTTGCAACAATATGTATTTCCACAGATTGTGCTATGACTTCTTGTTTACTTTAGAGAAAAATACACAAGGGGCTATTTGCCTTTTGGGCTATAAAAAGTTTCTCAGGCATGTAGGGTTGAGTGTGTAAAAAGACAGTTTCATATGTATAAAGCATGATTTTCTCTTTCTGAAGATGTGGCACCTTGCCCAAGACACCTGAATTCTCTGGACTGATTTCCAAGGTTTCTCTCAGCTCTAAAAGTCAATGATTCTGAATTTATTCTCTAAGTAATTCATTTTCATATTTTCTTAACATTCAATAATGTCAGGATGAATGAGGCAAGGAAGACAAAATTGAATTGTAGAATAATAATTTACATCAGTCAAGTTCTAGAAGGGTATTATAACTGACCGTATTTTAAAAAGATAAGTTTTATTATTTACTGACTCATGCATCAATATTTGTGAATCCTACAAAATAACTTTAAAAATGCCTAGTGACATAGAGTAAGTATTTATTTTCTAGTTTCAGGGCAACCTGCGATTATATTAGCATTTCTTTGATCAGTACACAGCCTCTAAGCGTAGTTGACATAACCTTGACAGCCAGTGGAACATATGTGTAAAGAAAAACAATCATAGCAGTTTTAAAATTTTGTTTCTATTAGTACTGATACTATTTGGTTTAATGAGACTTAAATAAATGCCTAAAAAATTACCTATGAGAGGCCATTCTTCTTATTTACTAATCATGCTTGCAAAATAATGATACTAACAACAACAGCAATAAGAATAGCTTATGGTGCAGTTATTACATGGCAAGCAGTTTTCTGGGTGCTTTGCATATTTATTTTTATAATCCTGTCAGCAAACCCGTGCAATTCTGCTATTATTACCCCATTTTACAGATGAAGAAATTGAAATGCAGGGAGAAGAAACTGTTCTGGCTCACATACCTGGCTGGTGGCAGAACGAGGTTTGAAAGCTAGGTAATCTGGATCATAATTCAAATCCTTTTTTTTGAGTTGGAGTCTCACTCTGTCGCCCAGACTGGAGTGCAGTGGCCGCTCCCGGCCACCGCAGCCTCGACCCGCTGGGCTCCGGCCATCCTTCCGCCTCAGCCTTCCGAGTAGCTGGAACTACAGACGCGTGCTACCACACCCGGCTCATTTTGATTTATTGTAGAGATGAGGTCTCGCCAAGTTGCCCAGGCGGGTCTCGAACCCTCAGGCTCAGTCAATCCACTCACCTCGGCCTCCCAAAGCGCGGGATTACAGGCTGAACAACGGAACCCGGCCATAATTCAAATCCTTAACCATGTGTGATGCGTCCCATATTTTTCCATTTAATGAGTGAGGAATAGCATTATTTATCTTGCCATGTATCTAGTTTAAGAAAAATTGGGTTGCAGGTGATGCAAGCAGCTCTTTCCTCCCATTTTTTTCCTTTCCTCTCTACCCTGTTGCCCACTGCTCATCCTCCTCCCGCAGCCCCCATCACCCCCAAAGTGTGTGTACCCCAAAGAAGCTATTGTTGGTTGTTTGCAACATAGTGTCATCTACATTCATGATTTGCCTCTTTCAAGAGGACTCATAATCTCTACTGTTTCTCTCTCAGGGAAACAAAAGACTTTGTATCTGCTAAAGGGAATCGAGATTTAAGTGAATGGAAAGGAGAGCTATTGGAGAGTCAGGCTGACGTTCCAATTCTAAAATCACATTGTAGAAGCAAGTCTCTACTTATAAATGGCTTCCCTGTGTTTATGTGGTAGAAAAGGGTATTTAAGCTAATTATATTTAATATGTAAAATTGTGAAAAGGCAAAGGATAGCACAATTGATTTAAAATTATTTCCCATCATAATAGGCATACAGGTTACAGCATATATCAACAAGCCTTTGGAAAAAAAAGTTGGAAGAGAAAAATTGAGTCAAATTCGAATGGTTAAGCTACCTTCTTCTATTGTAACATGCTACATATAAAATGTTGCTCACAAGAAACCAGGACTATACAGCTTTCCAGCTAGATGTGTGTTTTGGTTGAATAATGCTGAATTGTCAGGCAATTGGGAAGATCATTCTTTTCCTGAGGAACGGTGTAGGTGCCTCATGTCTCTGTACCTCTTGCCCTCTTCCAGGCAAAAGAGGAGATATTGAACCAGACCAATCCTAAGAGGGAGTTAAACATCAATCACTAACTGAATTTCTCAACTCTGGCTTGTAAAGTGTCTGCCTAGGTATTTTCTGTACATTGGCTTCTTTTACCTTCTGAATGCCATCTGCCCAACCACCAGTTTTTGAGTGAGAAATCATTGCCTTGATGCTGAACTCAGAGAAATCCCACAATCAGCAAAGCTTCCACACACACTCTCTTCTTTCTTTCTTCTTTTCCTTTTCCTTTTCCTCTCCCTTCTGCCTCCCTCCCTTTCCATCCTCTTGCCTCCTTTTGTTCCTAGTTTAGGGCTCTGGAGCCCAACTGCCTCCCTTTGAATTCAGGCTCTTGTACTTTTGTTGCACGACCTTGGGCAAATTCTCTATACCTTAACTCTTACCCAACTGGTATTTCAAAATAGTAAAAAAATTTACAAAGCGTGAAGTACTTCAAATAATGCCTGACACTAATAGATATCCAAATATTAATAAGTATCATCATCATTCTTTTCCATAAAAATTTGCTGAATCTGTATTTGTGTTTGAAATGTTGTGCTGATTAAGGTAAGCAAATTACTAAATCCTTTCAGCTAAGAGACTTCCCTCCTGGGAGCCAATGCTGAATCTCCTAAGTTAGAGAGTGTGTTTCCTACACCGTCCATTTCCTTAGAGGATCCCTGTTCTGGCCTCTATCAAACCACATGTGTTCTATTTCCACATTTCTTAGAGAACATTCTCTACCAAGTGGCACTAGGTAGTTAAAACTGGTGAATGCATGCATATAAAAATATTAGCTTGAATTCAGTAAATATGCACTTGTTTCCAGAAGGGACCAACCTGTGGTCTTAGTTTCAAGTATTCAGTACTATTCTTCAGACTAAATACTTGTATTCAGTTTGGTCATTCAAGGACACTCAAATCACATTCTAGTCTATTAATTATTTTGCCAGTACATCTGGGTAACTCTTCCAACTAATTTTCCTTTGCAATTAACATAAAGCAGATAAAATTAGGGGAGAATGTGATGTTTCTACTTGCTCTTCTTAATCTTTCCTTTTTAACAATATGAAGTACTCAAAGGTCTTTTTTGATAATTGTTTTGTTTAGAATTTATGTGGGTTCATCTTAGTTCCTGATAAGTAGTTTTTGAAGCATCACCATGTTTCAGAATCTTTTTATCAGATATAGGAAAAAGAAAGTTTATAATTCTGTGACTGTTTTCTGTGTCCATTGCTAGATTATTTATAACTCCTGCATTAAACATGATGAAAAATAGCTATTGGCTATCAGAAAATCATGTGTATTGAAACTCTTTTAGCTAATTTCACAGTTGAGAAATTACATATTTTCATTTTTAAAACCTGTCTTTGATATGTTCATTGATATGCAGTAAGGGTTTGGATTTCTGGTCAATGGTGTTAGACAAGTCAGAATTCCTTGGGTTCGCCCACACAAGTGGCATTTATGATGGATTTTTTTTCCCCCCTAACTCTCTTCTACTGGTCAGACAGCAGTCTATTCAGTTCTGGTCTCTGTTTTACTCGATTCACTACAAGTTGCACTTAGGAAGAATGATTAATCTGAAAACCACAAGAGATTTTATCCACAAAACAGAAGTAGTCTCTGACGAAAAGTGTAGGGCAGAATTAAAAAGAAAGATTACAAAGATCTACTCTAAACATCTATGTTCGGTTTGAAGACTGAAATTAGGTTATTTTCCTTCCTTTGAGGATTCTTCCTGCAAAAACTTTAAACAGTTTATAAGAATAAATTCTACTGGAAAGTGAATTACACAGGCAAGTGTATTTACGTAACTCACAACTCTCAGCTACATGTTTTAGACAAAGTAATTTCATACACTTTCTAAAGTGGTATTATGTGTCACTATACTCTAATTTTTTCCTTTGATTAGCAATCAGTTTTGTGTAACATGCCAGTGAGTCAGGAGTCTTGGCATGAGAAGGGTCCTGCCAAGAAGATGACAGATTACTAACCATGTGCTAATAGGGTCATTGCGAGGATTAAAAGAGATGAAACCTGTAAAAAAAACCACTTAGCTCAGTGTCTGACATAATTTTAAGCACTCACTACTTGTTAGCTATTAATAATTTTACTATTACTATTAGTAATATTCTGGGCTCACTTTACCTTGTGACACTGCCTTGAAATTATAGTAATAAAAACCAATATGGACACAATGCAGGAACCCAGGAAGAATGATGGTTTTTGACATTGACCTACACAGCTCCCTGGCATATATAATAAGTTCTGTCAATAGCATGAAAAAAAAACCTTAGATCACTTTGAATTAACTATTCTAAATAGTTATTATGATGACTGTGTCAGGCAATAAGGTAGACATTTTACATATATTACTTCTACACATAATATTATTTAATTTTTATTCTCATCTTTTTTCCTGGGAAAAACCAAGACTCAAAGAGGCTTTAAGTAAATTACTCAAGTACATGCAGCTAGAGAGTGGTAGAACTGGTCTTACTTTACCACACTGGCTTATAGAATGTTTTGGAATATGCTCTTTATTATGAGATTTTGAGCTACAAATTGTTAATTAATTTTCTTTGAGTTACTTTTGTATGTTTTTAACTGTTTTAAACTATTGATAATTTCCATTAAGTGCTTCATAAAGTTCATATTGATTTCTGTGTTCCAGGAGTCCAGATTACACATTACTTTTGCCTATTCAAATAAGTTACCCTCAATGGTAGGTAAAATAATAGACTCCCAAAGATGTCCATGCTCTAATCTCTGGAACCCGCAAACATATTACTTTATGTAGAAAAAGAGACTTTGTAGATGTGATTAAATTAAGACTCTTAAAATGGAGACACTATACTGAATTACCTGGGTAAACCTAATATAATCACAAGCATTCTTACCACCAAAAGAGAAAAGAAGGAGCATCAGAGAAGATGTGAGGACAGAGCAGATACCAGAGTGATGTGATTCATGACTTCAAAGATGGACAAAAGAGCCGTGAACCAAGGACTGAATGCCACGTCTAGAAGCTGGAATAGACAAGGAAATTTTTTTCCCTCTAAAGCTTCCAGAAGTACAGTCCTGCTGGCATGTTGATTTTAACTCTGTAATACCCATTACAGACTTCTGACTTCCACATCTGTAAAATAATAAGTTTGTGTTGTTTTAAGCAACTATGCATGTAGCAACTGGTTACAAAAACAATAGAAAACGAATACAAGAGGGGTACAACAACAAAAAAAAGGAATTATCTTTTGGAGGGTAAGTAGACCTCTTGCAGTACACTCAGAATTTGTTTCCTCCGATCAAATGGTCAACCAAAGTTTTAATTTGGAAGTTTTGAGAAGGTTGCATCAAAATTTGTGGAAGAAACATCCGAAGTTGTGGCAAACAGATGACTGGTTCTTCCACCATGACAACAGACCTGCCCACACCACACTGAGTGTTGAGTAGTTTTGACCAAAAATGGCACAAATTTTGCCAGCGGCAACTTTTTTTTCTCTCAAAGTCCTCAAAGGGAAATGTTTTGTCATTATGGAAGAGGTGAAACAAAAAAATGACAAGAGCACTGAAAGGCTTCAAAATTGGCAAGTTCAAAAGGTTTTTTTTTTTTTGGCAATGAAAAATATCTCAATAGGTATATTTCATCAAATGAAGAGTACTTTGAAGGTGACTGAAGTTTAAACATGTAAGAACAAATATACAGTTTTTTATAAATAATTTCAACTTTGGGGGGGACCCCCTCATACATCCTCTTTGCACCCTTTACAAAGTGTCCATCCTGTTATTTTAATTCTACTAGAAAGTAGGGCAATTAACTTTAAAAAAAAATTTTTTTTTTGAGTTAGAGTCTCACTCTGTCGCCCAGACTGGAGTGCAGCGGACGCTCCCGGCCACCTCAGCTTCGACCTGCTGGGCTCTGGCGATCCTTCCGCCTCAGCCTTCCGAGCAGCCAGAATTACAGGCATGCACTACCACACCCGGTTGATTTTTTGATTTATTTTACAGATGAGGTCTCGCTGCCCAGGCAGGTCTTGAACTCGTGGGCTCAGGTAATCCACTCACCTCAGCCTCCCAAAGGCGTGGGATTACAGGCTGAGCCACTGAGCCTGGCAGCAATTAACTTTTTAACATCTGGATCAGGGATCTGAACAATTTGTTTGCAACAATACACATAAGTTATTCAATCCATTTTCACCAATAAAGAGGGGGAATTGATTCAGTGTGTGAGAGTAGGAGACAGAAGAATGGGAGATGGGAACATGATCCATCAGAATTTCTGGGAGACCTTAAAGCAGGGAAATAGCTTTAATTTGAGAGACTCCAAACAACTCTAATAAGGTCACAGGAGGGATTTGTCTTACCTATTGAAAACCATTAGCCTAATAATAAGACTAGTAACAACTGCAATTCTAGGCTAACTGCAGTTATCAGAACTTTACTTGCATTGATTCATTTATTCTTCACAGCATTATGAGGTAGATACTATTGATGATGTCTCCATTTTATGAGTAAGGAAACTGATATATAGCAACAAAGATTTTACTTAGACATTTTGCTTGTAATAGAATTGTTAGCACTGAACTGGTTGCCAAATTGTAAAATACATAAACATTTATAATTACAGAATCATTTTATGTTCAAATTTTAAGTTATTAAAGCTTTTTCTTTCCATTTTTGTCTTCAACTTGGTATTCATCTATTGGGTTGCCATTTAAAGCATTAACTGGTAAAGTAAGTTATAAATGATTGTTTTAAGCATCTTGTTCATCAAAGAATTAAGCAAGCAGCTACATTTGCATAAAATGTCCACTTGGTAGTTGTTCATAAAAAGTACAAGTTGTATATATTACAATCTAACTGGGTTCTTATGTCCTCTGCCTAGAAAAAACAATACACTGACAGTAGTTGTTGCCATAGAGAAAAAGTTTAATATTACAAAGCTGCTAAATGAGGAGTACAGGAGATATTTCTTAACTTTGCTTCCCTGAGAGTATCAGACTAGGGTTTTTTAAAGGTATAATTTGGTGGGCAGAAGACTTGGGAAAGGTTACTGCTGGTTGATTGGGGATAATTGCATGGGGGTTTGAAACTATCTTCGTGTGCAGAGTCTGTTTCTGGGAATGGGAGTCATAGGGTCTGGGGTCAGCTCCTTGATGTGTCCCAGGTGCAAATACCATTCTTAGGTTTTATTACAGGAGGTAATCTATAAAGCAAGTCCTGTGACCATCAGCTACTGACCCCTGAGCAGTAAGCCATTACAAAGATAAGGTATGTAGAAGTTGAGATCTCCAGAGACTAAAGCTTCTGGCATCTCTTGGCCACTCAAACTTCAAGATGTCATCAAGGAGATCCATGGGATCCCAGGCTCATTTTTTAAGGGAAAATATGTCTATCAGTCTTATGGGTAGCTTCCCTTCCTCACCACTCAAGGGTCAGAACATGAAGATAATCAATTGCTCTCTTTTGGAGTGAAGGCAAACATGTATAACCATAACTGCAACTTTGTAGGGCTCAAGACTCTTCTCTATCTTTTACTTTGCGGCCCTATATTAATTTTATATAGGCAGTTTCACATATAGATCTCATATATTAGTTCCAAAAATTTATAAAGACCAAATCAATAATTGTTTGGGTTATTTAAAAGTCGATCTTTGGGTTTCTCTTTAAAATGAAAGATGGGTTGTGTTGTATCCAACATTCTTTCAAATTAGAAATGAAATCTTAGCAACTTAACACATTTGAATTATGGTATGCATCTCTTTAAATAAGAACTTACCTTGAAATGCATTTTACAAATAAACCAATAATAACATACATAGATGGCACTTGAGCACATGGGCAAACTTATAAAACTGTTTTTGAATCTTTAAAATTATGCTTTAATAATAAAGTCCATTGTTTTATCTCCATCAACTTTATATGGAAATCATCCTACATTTTTAAGAAAGACTGACAAAACATTGTACATGCTATAAGTTTAGTATACTTAATTGTGTGACTCTTTGCTAAATGCTTAATACTTTCACATCAATTACAAAGTTTTTCCCATTGAATTTCAGGGGCTACAATTGGAGGCCAAAGTTTTTAGCCTGTTTAGTGCTGTAATTTAAGGTGAAACAGGCATTTTAAAAAACATGGTTGGTGCATTTACCAGCAGACACCTACCCATCAATGCTACCAGTAGGAACTAAGAACCAACCATCAGGAAATGCTGTACCTGATGCCCCAAAGTTCCCACAACCTTTTTATACTCAACTCAGTACAGCTTATTAACATGCCATTTTCTTCCTTTTCTTTAACCACAATTTTGGGAGGCTGTGCAACAGGTTGTTAGCACACTAGCCTAGGTGTTTTTAAGACATCATAGATTCCTACAAATTCCCATCTCCTATATATCATAGATAAATGTGACTTACTAAGTTTTCAAACTTTTTTTAGAGATAGGGTCTCATTGTGTTGCCCAGGGTGAACTAAAGTTCCTGGGCTCAAGGGGAATCTTTTTGCTTCAGCCTCCCCAGTAGTTGGGACTACTGGCACAGCCCTGCGCCTGGTTCACTAGCTTTCATATGTAAGTTTGGTGATTTAAAATGATCAGGGCAGTAGTTTGCCTTAATCATGAAAATAAAAAGATTATGCTACCATCCCTCAAATTTAAATGGCAATGATTTCTTATATAATAGCTCTTATTTTTACTATTGAACTGAATTTATGAACTGAATTTTGAAGTATAAATATTCAGATATGGTTGAACTTTGATTCTATTACAGCACCTGTAACACATTAAAAAATGAAGTCTATCAGAGTATTTTTTACATTAAATAGTTATTTTACACATCTAAAAGATGAACTCTCTAGTGATGATTTGTTCACATCAGTCTTGATGACTGTTTGCAAATATTATAAAATTAAGAATCAGCACTTTAGCTTTATATCTGTATTAAATTTTAACAATGTTATAAGGTGAAGTGTCATTATGTCCTTGTCAGAAAAAAAAAATTAAAGGAAAGAAAAAAAGTCCATTACTGATCTTAATGGATAGAAACCAGCATTATAAGCCAATCAATCATGGTGGTATTGAGTATCGACTCAGTGCTGAAAATGTAGTGGCTATTCAATATCTCCTTGATTCATCAATTGATAATAACGGTTGCTTCTATCCACTAGCATCAGGCGTGTGCTAAAAAAAGTTACTAAAAAAAATGGGAGCAAACATTAGTAATTGACCCCTTTGACTGTTGGTGACTTATTGTTCTGCTAGGTTTTGGAATTTTGTTTTTTTTGTTGTTTTTTTTTGTTGTTGTTGTTGTTTTTGAGTTGGAGTCTCACTCTGTCGCCCAGACTGGAGTGCAGTGGCCGCTCCCAGCCACCGCAGCCTCGACCTGCTGGGCTCCTGCGATCCTTCTGCCTCAGCCTTCCAGGTAGCCGGAATTACAGGCATGCACTACCATGCCCAGCTGATTTTTGATTTATTGTAGAGATGAGGTCTCGCTGCCCAGGCGGGTCTCGAACCCGCGGGCTCAGGCAATCCACTCACCTCAGCCTCCCAAATGCGCGGGATTACAGGCTGAGCCACCGAGCCCGGTTTGGAGTTTTGTTTTAAATTATATAATCCACTGATGACAATCAAATAATGGTATTTGGGGAGATCAAGACATACACAAATAGGAGACATCATATAACCAAACTGTATAATGTAGTTGCATTCTCAATGATAGATGCCACAATGCCACGCAAGTATCCAAGTAGGTCATTATTGCGCCACAGGTATCTATCTTTACTTCTCTTTGCATAAAACAATATAATGCATCATTATTTTTTCTTTGAATTCTAAGTGACTACAAGTCCTAAATACAATTTTTAAAAACTAAGTATTTTCTACTTTTAACTTTGAATTATAAATTAATTAGCACTTTACTTATAGCTCCATAGAGAAGTTATTCTCATATAATGTATGGAAAATATATTTCAGAGAAATCATCATTAAACTTACTAAATATTTAGACTTAATTTCCCTCTGTAGGCTGACTATAGTAGTAATAAAAGTCAGCACTGAAAATCATATTTTAGTTGTTCCAATTTTTTTTTTTCCAGTCTGTAATCCTCCCCAGTTTTAATCTGTGCTCTGAGCTTTTTGTTCTTCCATTTGTGGAGCTGGTACAGGAAAAGGATTGAGAAGATCTAGTGGAGGCAGAGATAGTCTGTGGTCTTCCATCTTTTCCAGAAAGTGATCTCATCCTATTCTCAGGAAAGATGGTAACATTATGCTGATCTGTTTCCTCCCTCATGATCTAATGGAAAAATATCAGTAAATACTTTGTGGTGCCACAGCTCCAGTCCTGGAATGAAAAGCAAATGGAAAACCAATGTGTTGTCTGTTGGCATGGTTTGCCATCCCAGCACAAAATCAAACACATAAAATCAGAGGCTCTCAACCTTACTGAATACCTTAAGTAATACGAGAGTTAATATAGCTAAGTTTGAATTGTTTTAACATCTACCTGGAATTGCCATACAATGTTACCCTTGCTCCAAACTCAGAACATTTTTCCAGGAAATACCTGTATAAAATGCCACATAACACTGCAAAATAATATATCCCTTCATTTTTACAAAGAATTCAGATTGATGTAAAACCCTACTGAGGCAAAATCTATTACATGAAGCACAAACTACCAGTTCAAGCATTTTATTTATATAGAATTTTTGTACACCATTTCTTCTGTTACCCTCATTTATGCATCTAACTTTCTAGATACTACAAAGATATAATGTATTTTAATAATATACTGGAAAAAGCAAAAATGTTGGAAAAGGTCAACTATAGTCAAGTTCTGCATTTATTAGCAATATGATGTTGAGAAAATGGCTTAGATTTATTTTTATTTTAAAGATCTGGAGTACAATTCAGGGTTAGGTAAACAAATTTTCTTTATGCAGGTACCTTTGTGAATGAGGTTTGGCCCCCCTACCCTGACAGTTTCCCACTACCGTCCATCCCTTTTTTATAGTATTATAATTGTTCAAGGTCCACTTATGAGTGAGAATGTGAGGTACTCAGTTCTTTGTTTGTGTGATAGATCACCCAGTGTTATAGACTCTAAGTCCATCCAAGTTGCTGCGAAGTTCATATTTTGCCCTTCTTTATGGCTACATAATCTTCCATTGTGTATATGTACCACCTTTTTTTATCCAGTCCTCTTTCAATGGGCAGCATGGTTGGTTCCATGTTTTTGCTATTGTGAATAATGCTGCAGTAAACATGTGTGTGCAGGTATCTTTTTCATAGAGTGATTTGAGTTCCTCCAGGTATATTCCCAGTAGGGGGATTGTGTGGTCATATGGAAGGTCTATTTTTAGATCTTTTAGGAATCGCCACACTGTTTTCCACAGAGCTTATAATAGTTTACACTCCTACTAACAGTGTAGAAGTGTTCCCTTTTCCCCGCATCCTCATCATTTTGAGTTATTGATGATGGCCATCCTGACTAGAGTTAGGTGGTATCTCAGTGTGGTTTTAATTTGCATTTCTTTGATGATTAGTGAGGCCGAACATTTTTTCATGTATATGTTGGGTGCTTGTATGTCTTCATTTGAGAAGCATCTATTAATACCTTTTGCCCACTTTGTAATGGGACTATTTGTTTTTTTCTTTTCAGCACATTTGAGTTCCTTGTAGATCCTAGATGTTAGGCCTTTGTCAGACATGGAGTTGGTAAATATTTTTTCCCAGTCTGTGGGCTGTCTTCCCGCTCTCTTGATGGTTTCTTTGGCTTTGCAGAAGCTTGTCAGTTTGATGAGGTCCCACCTGTCTATCTTATCTCTTATGGCATGGGCACTTGGGATTTTGATCAGGAATTGGTTGGCAGTTCCAATTTCCATAAGGGTGTCTCCTGCATTTTCTAAGGTTCTTAGAGTTTGAGGTTTTACTATAATATCTATACTATAACACCTTTGATTCATTTAGAGTTAATTTTTGTGTATGGTAATAGGTAGGAGTCTTGTTTTAATCTTCTGCATATGGTCAACCAGTTTTCCCAGCACCATTTACTGAATAGGCTCTACTCTCCCTAGTGGTTGATGGTGGAGGCTTTGTTGAAGATGGGTTGGTTGAGAAATTGAGGCATTGCTTTTGAAATCTCTATCCTGTTCCATTGGCCTAGGTGTCTATTCTTATACCAATACAGGCTGTTTTGATTATTGTACCTTTATAGCAAAGTTAAAAATCTGGAAGTGTGATACCTACCCCTTTGTTTTTGTTTGTTTGTTTTTGTTTTTGCTGAGAATTGTTTTAGCTATTTGTGGTCATTTATGTTTTCATATGAACTCCTGTATTGTCATCACCATATCTGAGAAGAATGGTGTTAATAATTTAATGAGTATTGTGTTAATCCTGTAGATTGTCTTGGGTAATATGAATATCTTAACAATGTTGAATCTTCCAATCCATGAGCATGGAATACTTTTTCATTTTTTGTGTGTGTCATCTTTGATTTATTTGAGCAGTGTTTTGTAGTTTTTGTTGTAAAGGTCTTTCCCTTCTCTGGTTAGGAAGATGCCAAGGTATTTCATTTTTTGTGTGGTTATTGTGAATGGGATTGTGCTTTTTATTTGGACTTCTGTTTGCTTATTGTTGGTGTATATTAATGCGATTGTCTTTTGCACATTTATTTTATACCCTGAGATTTTGCCAAAGTCTTTTATCAATGCAAGGAGGTTTTTGACGGATTCTCTTTGGTTTTCGAGGTATAGAGTCATGTCAACTGCAAAGAGGGATAACTTAACTTCCTCTTTTCCTATTTGGATACCCTTGATTTCCTTATCGTGTCTGATTGCTCTAGCTGGTACTTCCAGTACAATGTTGAACAGGAGGGGTGAGAGTGGGCATCTTTGTCTTGTTGCAGTTTTCAGG
This sequence comes from Carlito syrichta, assembly GCF_000164805.1. Taxonomy (NCBI): domain Eukaryota; kingdom Metazoa; phylum Chordata; class Mammalia; order Primates; family Tarsiidae; genus Carlito; species Carlito syrichta. The sequence goes on along the minus strand of NW_007223833.1, from coordinate 513,012 downwards.
TGAAATGGCTCTAATTTCTATCTGTTTAGCAGTATGTTGGCTATGGGTTTCTTGTATTTTGAAGTATATTCCATCTATGCCCAGATGTTTGAGGGTTTTTATCAAGAAGAGGTGCTGGATTTTATTGAAAGTTTTTTCCTTTTCTAATGATATAATCATGTGGTTTTTTTCTTTACATCTGTTGATGTATTTAATTATGTTTATGGTCTTGTGGATGTTGAACCAGCCCTGCATCCTGGGGATGAAGCCTACTTGGTCATGGTGGATGATTTTTGAGATGTGTTGTTGAATTTTTTTTGAAAAACTTCTTTCCTAATCAGTAAATAGGATTAATAAAAACTACCTTATACAATAATTGCAAATCAACTAAAAGAGTAAAGATTAAATGCCTAGAATATAGTATATATTCAAGAATAGCTTCTTATTCTTTTTTTGGTAATAAAAAACAACTCCACTCATAAAAAATAGTTACGTAGCACTATAGGATAAGCTAAATATCTTTGAATTGAAATAACCTTTAGTATTATCTAGTTAACTTCTAGCTCAATATTCCTTATAATATCATTGGAAAATTCCTGTAGGATTGTCAAGTCTGCACATATAGACGTCAAGTAGGCCATGGATAATATGGTCAGAATATTTGCAGCCAGAAGACTCAAACTGGCTTTAACAAAAAGCATTGGTCTCAGCCTGTAATCCCGCGCCTTTGGGAGGCTGAGGTGAGTCGATTGCCTGAGCCTGTGGGTTCGAGACCTGCCTGGGCAACTTGGCAAGACCTCATCTCTACAATAAATCAAAAAATCAGCCGGCATGGTAGCGCACACCTGTAATTCCGGCTACTTGGAAGGCTGAGGCGGAAGGATGGCTGGAGCCCAGCAGGCGAGGTTGCGGTGGCCGGGAGCGGCCACTGCACTCCAGTCTGGGCGACAGAGTGAGACTCCAGCTCAAAAAAAAAAAAAAAAGCATTGGTCAGGCAGTTTGGATAAGTTAGTAGCTAAGGACTCAGATTTTTCCTGTCTGTGCTTTGCTATCTTCTGTGGTTTTGTGCCCTCATAATCTGAAGATGCTTCAGCAGTGCCCAGAATCACACACAGACATTCCCAGAGGGAAAAAGTGAGATCCCTTCTTAATGTCTATTTATTTATTTATTTAAGAACAAGGAATTCATTTATGGAGATTCCTTTTCATTTTGATTGGCCAACATGTCCATTTCTAAAGCAAATATCGGCAAAGAGAACAAAACAGATATTTGTAATCATTTAGAATAATCATTTAAAGAGAAAGATTATTGGTGAATAAGCTTGCTTATTATTATGTTGCTGTTTTTCAAAGCAGTTCTCTTCCAATACAGGTTTTGCTAGTTCTTCTTTCTCAACATTTTTTTCTTCTTTTTTTCAGCTAAGGAAAGCAAAAGATTCTTTAGAAAGGTAAAATCAAATTTGAATGATTATCCTGACAGAGACTCTACAGTGAGTGTGCGCAAAAGTGTTATCGTGCAAACTAACCCAAGATGTTCTAATGAAGGAAGGTTCACAGTGCTGATCTGTGTAATTTACTCCTTTTTTTTTTTTTTTGCTTGTTTGTTTTTGAGTTGGAGTCTCACTCGGTCGCCCAGACTGGAGTGCAGTGGCCGCTCCCGGGCGCCGCATCCTCGATCCGCTGGGCTCCGGTGATCCTTCCGCCTCGGCCTTCCGAGTAGTGGAACTACAGGCGCGCGCTACCACGCCCAGCTAATTTTTTTTTGATTTATTGTAGAGATGAGGTCTCACCAAGTTGCCCAAGTGGGTCTCGAACCCGCGGGCCCAGGCAATCCACTCACCTCAGCCCCCCAAAGCGTGGAATTACAAGCTGAGCCACCGAGCCTGGCTACTCCCTTATTTTTTAAGTTGCATCTTTGAACGCTCTCCATTTTCATTTGGAGAAAAACCAAGACAGTCATTGCAATAAAATCGTGGTCTTATGTTTCTCATTGAACCTAAAAAAACAATCTTTAAAACTATACACATCAGTCTTTAGTTATCACTTTTCTAATGCTCAGGGGAAAGAACAGTGGGTAGGAATTTAGATATTAAAGAGGCAGATTTATATTTCAGGTAGACAGTGACAGGCAGCAGGGTGTGCTTGCTGCTCCTCTAATACCTTGCCTCAACATAGCCAAATCCTGTTCAATTTCATGCCAAAGCCAAAGCCATCCCTTAGTGGGAGAAAAAGAGTCATAGCTTACATCTTCGGGAAAGAATTGCTGCACTTTGCAATGAATCTCCACTTCTGGCTGTAAAACAGATAGAGGTTCTTCAACCTCCTGAATAAATGAAGCAGATTCTGCTATTTGTTGTTTTCAAATAGAAAAACGTAGGACGAAAAAAGATAATTTTTTGTGGAATATTTTTCTTTAAATTTACGTTAAAATGGTAATGGTAATATTGTAATAATATAATGTGATTGTGAAATATTCACAATTGCATAGATTGCTTAAAGATCTTTGTTAATACTTATATATTGTTTCCCACTCGTAATTATTGTCCAGATTTTCTCTCTCTTTTTGTAAAGCTACCAAAACCACTCTATTTTCCTCCATCCATATTGCTAAAGACAGATTTGTATATTTTGCCAGCTTATCCAGTAAGATGAATGGTGATTTGTTTCAATCTCCAGTTTTCTCCCTTTATAACAGCACAAAAAGCCCCCAAATCCTGGTTAAGCCAAGTGCTTGGATTTTCATTATTTTTTTTTCTCTTGACACTGTTGATTTAAATGAAGGAAAAGAAAAACAAAGAGGAAATAAGAAAGAGGGTTATTAGGCATATACATTCCAGTTGCATGAAAAAAGATGTTTCTCTGATAATAATGGAAAGTTTACACATAAAGTGAGACTACTGGTATCTTCTTTTTACATGTCCAGCATTTAAAAAAAAATTACATAAGTAAGAATGGCAAGTAATACCTTTCTCTGTTAAATGCCTAGGTGTTAACTGTGTGAAGGAGATGAAATATATCCCTTCTCACCATCTAACAAGATGGGCTCTTCTGGTCAAAGACAAAGGAATTCATGACTCATGGGACAGTGAGCAACTTGAGCTTCAAGTTCACGTGATCTCTCTTGCCCTTCCAACTCCATAGAGGGTGTGATGTAGAACAGGCCCAAGTGGATGATATGCATAACCCATTTGTATCATACTGAGGAACATCAATCTATGAGGCCCTTAATGTTGTAAGGGAGCCAGTAGCAAATTTAACTTTTGCTACACAGGAAGGTCATATATATTTAAAAAAAAATTTTTTTTTGAGTTGGGGTCTCACTCCATCGCCCAGGCTGGAGTGCAGTGGCACACTCATGGCCACCACAGCTTCGCCCTGCTGGGCTCCCATGATCCTTCAACCTCAGCCTTCCAAGTAGCTGGAACCACAGGTGTGCGCTATCACACCCGGCTAATTTTTGATTTTTGATTGTAGAGGAGGTCTCGCCAAGTTATCCAGGCTGTTCTTGAACCTGTGGGTTCAGGCAATTCACTTGCCTCGGCCTCCCAAGGTACTGGGATTACAGACTGAGCCACTGAGTCCGGCCATATTTTTAATTTTTAATTTTAGATTCAATAGGTACACATGTGTATTCATTACATGGACACATTGTGTAGTGGTGGGGATTGTGTCTCAGGTGGCTCATTCCCAGAGAGTGAACATTGTGCCTCAGAGGTAGTTTCTGAACTCTAACCTCCTTCCCCTCTTTTCCATTATTGGTGTTTCCAGGGTCTGTTATTTCCATCTTTGAGATCGTTTGGCTCCCACGTATGAGTGAGAGCACGCAGTGCTTGGTTTTCTATTTCTGAGTCAGTTCACTTAGGATGATGATCTCCAGCTCCATCCATGTTGTTGCAAAGCACATGAACTTGTTCTTTTTTAAGGCTGTGTAGTATTCCATGGTGTATATCATATACTTTCACTATCCATTGATTGCTCAATGGATATTTAGGATGATTCCCTATCTTTATAATTGTGAATTGTTCTGCAATGAACATGTGGGTGCAGATTTCTTTTTATATACGATGACCTCTGTTCCTCGAGGTAGATATGTAGTAGTGAGACTACTGGATCAAATGGTATATCTACTTTTAGTTCCTTGAGTAATCTCCATGTTGCTTTCTATAGAGGTTGTACTAATTTACACTCCCACCAGCAGTATATAAGTGTTCTCATTTCTCCACATCTGTGCCAGCATCTATTGTTTTTTGATTTTGTATTAAGGGTCGTTCTGATTGGTGTATGGTGGTATCTCATTGTGGATTTAATTTACATTATCCTGATTATGAGTGATGTTGAACATTTTTTCCTGTGTTTGTTGGTATTTGTATATCTTCTTTTGAGAGGTGTCTGCTCATGTCATTTGTCCACTTTTTAATAGCATTATTTGCTTTTTTCTTCCTGATTTGTTTGAGTTCTTTATAGATTCTCAATATTTGTCCTTTGTCAGAGGTATCATTTGCGAGCCTCTTCTCCTATTCTGTAGATGGACTATATTCTCTGTTGATTATTATTATGATTATTAGCTGTGTAGAAGCTTTTCAGTTTAATTAAATCTCACTTATTTATTTTTGTGTTAGTTGCATTCGCTTTTGGGATTTTTGCCATACATTCTTTGCCGAGGTTGATGTCCTTAAGAATTTTTTTCCTAGGGCTTTTTTTCTAGAATTTTTATGATTTAGGTCTGATGTTTAAGTTTTACTTTATATTGAGTTAATTTTGTATGTGGGGAGAGATAGGGATCAAGTTTTCATTTTTCTGTATATAGCTATCCAGTCTCCCAGCACCATTTTGAATCAGGTGTCTCTTCCCCAGTGTCTGCTTTGTCAAAGATCAGTTGGCTGTAGGTATTAGGGTTTATTTCTGTATTCTGTATTATGTCTTATTAATCCATGTGCCTGCTCTTGTACCAATGTCATGCTATTTTGGTTACTACAGTCTCGTATATAATATGAAATCAGATAATGTGATGCTCCAACTTTGTTATTTTTGCTTAGGATTACTTTGGCTATTCTGGCTCTTTTTTTGGTTCCATATGGATTTTAGGACTCTTTTTTTCTAATTCGGTGAAAAATGATGTTGGTAGTTTGATAGGGATTTCATTGAATCTGTAGATTACTTTGGGTAATATGGTCATTTTAATAATGTTAATTTTTCCAATACGTGAGCATTGGCTATTTCTCCATTTGTTTGTGACTCCTGCAATTTCTTTAATTAGAGTTTTGTAGTTTTATTGTAGAGATATTTTGCCTCCTTGATTAAATATATTCCTAGGTATTTTAATTTTTTGTTTCTATTATAAATGGAATTGAGTTCTTGATTTGATTCTCAGTTTGGTTACTATTGATGTATAGCAGTGCTACTGATTTTTGTGTGTTGATTTGGTATCCTGAAGCTATCTAATTCATTTATCAATTCTAGGAGTCTTTGGGAGGAGTTTTTAGGGTTCTCTAGGTATAAGATCTTATTATCAGAATACAGAGATAGTTTGATGTCTTCATTTCCAATTTGGATACCATTTATTTATTTATCTATCTATATATTTTTCTTGCCTGATTGCCCTGGCTAGGACTTCAAGTACTATTTTGAATAGTAGTGGTGAAAGTGGGCATCCTTGACCCAATCCAGTAGTGATTGGGAGTATTTTCAACTCTTCTTTGTTCAGGATGTCATTGGCTGTGGGTTTATCATATATAACTTTTACTATTTTTAGAAATGGTCTCTCTATGCCATTTTGCTGAGGGTTTTTTATCATGAAGGGATGCTGGATTTTATCAAATGCTTTTACTGTGCCTATTGAAATGGTAATAGGATTTTTGTTTTTAATTCTGTTGATGTAGTGAATCACATTTATGGATTTGTGTATGTTGAACCACCCTTGCATCCCTGGGATAAAACCCACTTGGCTGTGGTGTATTATGGCTGTGAGCTGATGTAGGCAATTTAGGGTTCCTTTGGTTATGTATAGCCTTACTGTAGTGAGTTTCTCAATTGTCAGGTATGGTTGCCTTGTGCTGTGTCCCTGCACTGACTCACAGTGTCTTGAGCGACTGGAGTGGCTCATAAAGTGTTGTTATCTGGCATTTGAGATGATGGCTTCTCCAAAGCTGAGGTACTGAATCTGATGTGGTTGAGTTTACTGTTGACCTCCAGTCAGGAGGTGGCACTTGTGGAAAAAAACGGTGACTACAATGGTGGCCTTAAGGTTTCTTCTTAGTGAGTGTTTCTACAAGAAGTGCCTAGCCAGTCTAGGCTGAGGGTGCGGCTCTGGTGATTTCTCAAATTTTATGTCTGTTTTGAGCTTTCTGGGGTAGTACAGGGGAAAGGAGCTAAAGTACTCTACAAGTGTGCATTCTTAGATGCTCCAGTGGGGATTAGAAGGGAGTCCCAGTCCACTGGGGTAATGTATTCATGCAGAGCAGACACAGAAGAGTTCATAAGGGGAACAAGAGGTTTCTATAGCAACGTGTCCCATCAGGCTCCCATCCTCAGACAATCTGCAATCCGAATGTCAAGGGACAGTTCGTCCCAGGGCCTCTGATGTTCTCAGGCAACCTGCCCAGGCAGAAACTATCTGCAATTGTGGAGTCTACCCTTGGGGTCTGTTCTCTCCTAAGCTGGCTGGAAAGCAGCCACTCCACCCTGCAAGTGTTGAGTTCCTGCCAAATGGTGGCTGGGGCTGCTCAAGGTTTTTTTCCTGCACCACTCTACAGCAAAGAACAACTGTTGGGAAGGCAGTTTCCCATGAGAGACTGGATTCCCACAAGGCTCAGGGAACCCTGCAAGTTCACTGATGGATCGCAGAATTCTCATTACTTAGCTTCCCCACTGTGTCTAGAAGCTGTGGTGGACTATGGTGGTGTAAGCAAGAGTCGACCTTCTAGTCCAAGTCAGTGGATTTTTTTTTCTTCTTTGCTCCATGTGGTTATTATCACTCCTTTGGAGACTCATGGGGCATGTGGCTGGATCTGTTCTTCTCTAGGAGTTGAGGAAACTCTATCTTGATTTGCTCTTTAGGAGAAACTCACGTTAGCTGCCTCATGTCAGCTATCTTTAGAAGGCTATATCTTCATGGATGTATGCTAATTGAGTAACATATCAACCCCTTCTCAGAGAAGAATACTATCACTGTTTTTCAAGGCTCTTTGCTCTACAAACATCTTTGAAGAGATGGCCTAGAACAAAAGCCATCACACAACAAGAGTGCGAGAGACTTATGGGGAGTTTTCTCCCAACACTCGGAGATATCCATATATTTTTCAAGGGGGAAACAAAAAAACCCAGAATTATTTTTTAGAGGACAAGCCCTTTTTAGTATAGGCTTCCTTCACTAGGTAAGTGTTCTAGGACTCCATCAGCATCAGTGTACCAGCTAGTGTTGTTGTGAGAGGCTACGTTTGGCTTCAGTGAAAAATTTTTTTGAGATTCTTTCAATGCATTTGCCCATTTGACGACGGGTAATTTATGAGCACACCTGCTGACACTGCACTGAGTATTCAGAAGTTTTTGACCAAAACTGGCAAGGACCCTTGTGCTCCACCCTCCTTATTCATCTGGTCTTGTCCCAAGATACTTTTTTTGTTTGTTTTCCAGGATAAAAAAAGTCCTCAAGGGAAAGGTTTTGCCAACATGGAAGAAGTGAAATAAAAAATGGTAGAAGCACTGAAAGGCATGAAAATTGATGAGTTCAAAACTGAGCAGTGAAAAAAGCGACTTGTAGGTGTATTGCATTAAACAAAGATTACTTTGAAGGTGACAGAAGTTTAAATATGTAAGGATAAATGCACAATTTTTTATAAATACATTTCATTTCTTGGGTCCCTTCTGGTACATCCACATACATATATGATGTATATATGCATTCATACATATATTTTAATTCTCAAAATCTTATAAAGTGAGGTCATAATCCTTGTTTTAGATATATAAAAAAGCAATACCAACTAAACATCTTGCCTAATTTCACAGAAATTGTAAGAGAAAGATTCAGAAATTCAACTTCTTGTTCCACTCAATAGCCCATTCTCTTTCTGGTCATCAATGCACTGAATGCCATAGTATTTCTATATATAGAAATATACTTATTCTGTGAACTGTAAAAAGAGAACCTTTTGATGTCTTATATTACTTTCTTCCAGAATTGTAAAAATGCCTGTGTTGTTGCTTTACTCATGAGTGGCCTTGTTACAAATTATTTCATGTGCACTACCATTTAAACAAGTGTGCAAAATGGTGGTCAATGAAGCAGGATAAATTTTTTTCTCCCTTCAATCAAATCAATTGTTAAATGTAATTATAATCTAGAAGATACAGTTAAAAAGATGTCGAATCAAATTGAGCTCTGAAAATTGTTCATTTCATGATTCCTTCTGATTATATCTTGGCATAAATCCACCAAGTTTCAATATGTAATTTGGGGATAATGTATAATTGGTATTGGAACCATTGCAGCTTCTCCACATTTCAATGGGAGGTTGATTTTATTAGTAAAAACTGTAATAACTCTGCTAAATAGGTTGTATGACTTAGCTGCTCATTGGGAAATTATTGTGGAACATCTTACTTTTTTATATTTAATTCAAATTTTAAGAAGGAAATTTATTAACAGGACAAGTGTTTACAAACCCTCCCCCCCCCCTTTTTTAACAGATATTATAATCAGGTGCTAATCAGACAATTATTTCCCATGGTATTAGCTCAAGAGCTTATTTTTTGTTAAGTTTTACTTTCAGGGAAATCTTTTCCACAAGAGACATTTGAAAGATATGCAATGATGTTTAGATCCAGGGTATCAAAATATCCCAGAAGTGGTATAGATCCCTCCAGTTTCATCACACACTGTTTTGCAAATATGTTTTATAAGAAATAAACCTTTATGTATTAAAAAATTCTCTTTTTTTTGAGTTAGAGTCTCACTCTGTCACCCAAACTGGAGTGCAGTGGCTGCTCCCGGCCACCGCAACCTCAACCTGCTGGGCTCTGGAGATCCTTCCGCCTCAGCTTTCCAAGTAGCTGGAACTACAGGCATGCGCTACCACGCCCGGCTAGTTATTGATTTATTGTAGAGATGAGGTCTCACCAAGTTGCCTGGGTGGGTCTTGAACCCGCGGGCTCAGGCAATCCACTCACCTTGGCCTCCGAAAGCACTGGGATTACAGGCTGAGCCACCGAGCCCGGCAAAAAAAATCTTCACAAATATGTACACTAACATTGGTATCCACCAGTAGTGAATAGTATTGTCCACTAGTGGATTGAAATTAGTATACTTACCTAAATGTTAACTCATAAGAGAGGCTTTCTAGTGAAATAAATTTGGAGACAACTTGGTTAAGGCAAGTTTTCACAGGAGTTTTAGTGCATATTTAATAAAGGTTCTGGGAGGTCCTGCTATAATAAACAAACTTGTTTTCTCATCATCTTTCATATCCTTATTAATTGGTAAAGTTACTGATATTTGGGAAAGTCCTAAAATCTCTTTAATGAATTTTTTATTCAGGAATTATAATGTTAGTTGTTTTTTTCACATATTGGATAAAACCATTTCTTCATTTGGTGAAGAATGATGAAGTGAATGAATGATAGAGATTTAATGGTTATTGCCTCTACTCTTATTCTCTGTGTCTTGATGATCTCATCTTTAAAATAATATTAATGTCTTCTTTGTTTATTATAAAGATTCACAAAAATATCCAGTATGGAATTCTCCATGAATAAAAACTATTATGGTTATTTATAATTTCTGCTATCAGAAAGTGATTCTGGAAGTTTTATGATATGGGGTAATGTGTACTTTTTCTAAAGGATACCTTCATTTTAAAATTTTTGTGAGATATTTAGTGTACATAAATCACTCAGCACTGTATCTAGCATGAAATACAGTGCAAGGAGGGAGTCAAAACACCCAGAAATTTATTTATAAAACATTGTGTATTTATTCTCACTGTTTAAACTTTAATCACTTTCAAAGTACACTCCATTTGATGCAATACATATATCGAGACCTTTTTTCACCACTCAAAACAGTTTTGAACTCTTCAGTTTTGATGACTTTTAGTGCTTCTGCTGCTTTTTGTTTCATCTCTTCCACATCAGCCAAACATCCCTTTGAGGACTGTTTTTTCATCTGGGAAAACAAACAAGCAAACAAAAAGTCGTTAGGGGTGAGATTAGGTGACTAGGGAGGGTGGAGCATGGGGGGTCATGCTGTTTTTGGTCAAAAACTGCTGAATATTCAGTGCAGTGTGGGTGGGTGCACTTTTATGGTAGAAGAACCAGCACCTGTTTGACACAAGTTGGGACGTTTCTTCTGCAAATCATGACACAACCTTCTCAGAACTTCCAGGTGAAAACTGGTTGATTGTTTGATCTGGGGGAACAAATTTCAAGTGTACTAAAAGGGGTCTGCCCTGAAGAAGATAATTTCTTTTGGGGGGGGTTTCCCTTCTTATATACAAATACTTTAATTCTTTTGAAAGTTACTACTAAATTGCATTGCATTTGTTTAGTTTATTTAGTAATATTTTGAGCTTCTATGTAGCAGATATTTCTGTAATTGCTGCAGATACATCAGCCAATAAAAAGCCAGAAAAAAAACCTGCATTCATAGAGTTTAGATTTCATATATTTTCTTCCCCATGGATAAAAGCTTATATTTTAAATTGCAAGCAAATTCTTGCATTTTTATTAATAGCAAAAATAAAATTACAGAAAATTGGAAAAGTAATTTAATGATGGCATGTTAAAAAGACTTAAAAGTGATTGCACTACAAGTAAGCAAGATTTGATGCTTCTTGAAAAACAACTGAGCAATTTCTTGACAGAGACAGTATGGGAATGACAGATTATCTATTAGAATGTTGCTATAGCTTTGCACTTCTGATTTTAAGATGAATTTTCTTTATATTTATAAATTATTATACACTTAGTTTTCCACTTAACTTTGCAGATACAATTTTATTTGATCTTTGAATGTCTTTTTAGAAGATAGGTTATGCGTAGTTGATTCCATTTTGCAGGTTTGTCTAGGCTCAGAGAGAAGTTGCAAGTGTTAACAGAGAAAAGCAACTCAGTATTGGCAGAAGGAGAATGGAAATCAGATCTGATTTCTGGTCAAGGGTACTTACCACTCTTGGTTGAGAATGGAGAGTGATAATATTCCCATTGGCAGTCAACTGCAGCAGCTCATGACCGCTCCTGATAAATTCCTTGAAATATATAACCTCCTAATACTGAACTAGGAAGAAATAGATATCCTGAACAGACCAATAAGAGGTAGTAAGATTGAATCAGTCATAAAAAGTCTCCCTACAACAATAACAAAATCCATGACTAGATAAATTCACTGCCAAATTCCACTTAATGTACTAAAAGGGGTCTGCCAATCCTCCTGAAACTGTTTTAAAAAAATCAAGGAGGAGGGAACTCTCCCTAATTCATTCTGTGCAGTCAGTATTATCCTATAGCAAAACCAGACAAGGACACAACACAAAAATGAAACTACAGACCAATATCCCTAATGAATATAGGTCCAAAAATCTCAACAAAATACTAGCAAACAAAATCCAACAATGCATCATAAAGATAATACATCGTGACCAAGAGGATTTTATTCCGGAGATACAAAAATGGTTAACATATGCAAATCGATGTGTGATTTATCACATAAACAGAATTAAGAGCAGAATTTAAACATTCATTGTAGAGATTATTTTTCCCTGAAAAGAGATAATTATATTTAAAGTGATATCTTGTGAATGAGAAACAGGTTAAGGTTGTATAACCTTTGTCTTTAAGTTTGCTAATTATTCTAAATGAAATGTTCAACTGTACATATTTTGAATAAGTTTGAACAATTTGCTATCTTTTTATCTGTGCTGGGAAAGGGTGCTACTAGATCTATGACAAATCATGAAGAAATATAAGTATTTTCCATTTGGAATGGCATCCATACAGAAAAGGAATTGCTCAGCTAGTTGATGGGAAATGTGGCTTGATGACTTATCTAGTTTGGGTAACGTGATCCCTCTTTGGAAAGCATGGTGTTCAAAATTATAACTCTTGTTTGTGAACTAGCCAAGGATCAAATTCCAGCTCTACAAATAGATGTTATTTATGTTTTCTAAGCCCTATTATTTTCAATGTACAATGGTGATAACAGTGAAGTCTACTTTGAGATTTTAATGAGATACTGAGTCATCTCAGTCAAATTTTAACTCTTATTATTTCCCTTTGAATTTAACTGATGAATTCAAATAATATTCAACAAAATTATCAGTGTATTAGATACCCTTTCACTTGTTAATTTGTTTAGAAGTTTACCTTGAAGACAATTAGTACTTATGGAAATCTCAAAAATTGATAATATTAAGGAACTCTGAAATTTAGTTGAGATAAAGAGGTGACAGTTAATAAAGAGCAAGTCCATTTTGAACATGGCTTTTTATGTTTGCTTTATATTTATAAGGTTAATATTTATTGGCTTATTTTTTCATCACCATCTTAAAACAAATTCATGCTGTCAGTTAGAATGACAGCTAAACATTTTGTTCCTTTGTTGATTTACCCTAATATTGACAGCCTAACTTAATCAATTCCTAAGGAGATAGGTGTAGGAAGAAAACAGGGAGAATTTGTAGAATGTAACATGATTAGTTTCAGGTTTGAGTGTAAAGGAAACAAATCTGTTATTCAGAGGATGCTGTGGTGGCAAAGTATAGGATTCTAGTTCACAAGATTTGCAAGAAAATTTTCCTGATAATGTCTTGTCAAAAAATAATGGGAAGGCACTTATGTACTGGGAGTGATAAGCTATTATCATGATAATTATTAGGAAGGAGTGGTTAGGGAATGTAAAAATGACATAGTGTGTTTCATGCCCAGGGAAACAATCTGAAAGTGCTGTTTGGTTATATCAAGCAACTCCAGCATGCAAGATTTGTAAGGTAGTGGACTTTTCTTTCTCCTTAACTTGATTTCATGGAAAGTAACATAGCAGAATTCAGCAGAACATAGTGGCCTCAGGGAACAGGCTGCCAGAGTTCATAGCCTGGTTCTATCAATTTTTAATGGTGTGATCGTGAGTATATTATTTAACTTCTAAATACTTCTTTTTATTTATAAAATAGACATAATAATGGTCTTTACTTCATAAGGTTTTCTAATGATTACACAAGACAATGATTATGAAGAATTTAGTGTGGAATATAACATATGGCTAATATATGCCTACAATTATTAACCTTACATTAGATAAAAGTGCCTTATAAAATAATGTAGCACTTTATAATTTTAAGCTTTTTTTTCACTGCTTCATTTAACCTTCACACATCCTAAGGTAGGAGGTTCAGCATAAGTCTCTCCCTTGATGAATTAGCAAATTGAGATTCAAACAACTCCAGTAACTTACCCAAGTCATATGGTTATTAAATGATGGACTGATTCTATAATGACATGTCTAGTCCAATAGGCTTTCTTCTTTAACATCTTCTTTGGTTGGTCATATGTTCACCATCACCCTGACTGATAATTTTATCACAGAATTAATATTTGACAAGGCTAACAGAGGAATGGTATAGACGGCAATGGCTATGGATTCAAAGGAAGGCAGGCTGATGTTACTAGATTAGAAAGAGCTGTGGGAAGAATTCAAAGAATAAGCACTACTAGAATTGGATCTCAGCAGTATCTGAGGAGGCATAAGAAAGCCACTGAAACAGAACTGGTGCACTAATACAGACTGAAAATAGATTATAGATGTATAACCTAAAATTGTAGAATATTTTTAAATGTAATTCAAAAAATATAATAAATGGTAGTATGTATTATATAATGATTAGTTCCCACATGTTCAGAAACTTCCCCTTTTCTATTTTGTTCTTAGCTTTGTAACTCTAAGTGGAGGGAATCAGCCTATATTCTTATATTCAACTTGTTTTATCACTCAGGATAAATTACCTGTTTTCAACAATTATGGAAGATATTAGGCACAGCAAGAAAATTAAATCAGTTCTGCAAAAGAAAATTCTGCCTTTTTTATAGATTTTACTAATGCCACTTTGAAAAATCTTGGGTATCTGTTTTCCTATTCAATTATTAAAAACAATATGCTTGTGATACTTAGTACATTAGTTTTGAATTTTGTTTCATGCTGTTTATTATAGTGAGACTCTGCTTTAATTATCCTGGACAACTTAGCCCTTCAGAAATTTTTTGACTTGTTATATGCTTCCAATGATTTATGAGTATTCAAACATAATGACTGATTTTTTGTGTATTTAAAAATAATTGAAAATGATAAAGTGATATCTAAGAATCCTGTCATTTAAACAAAAGCTTTGTGTTCCAATTAAAATTTCTGTGTATCCCTGAAGCATATAGCATTTTGAAAAAAGACAGCATTTTATAACAAATAATAAAATACTTGACAACAAGCATCATGATATTTTGGAAATGCATGTGGAAAATGTATGTAATAAAATAAAATTTACTGAATTTTAGTTCAATTAAATTTTACTTAGGGATAATATTAATTATTATTATGAAAGATATATTACTAAAATTTATGTTCTTATAACTGTTATACTCAAAGATATATAAAAATCAAAGCTTCTGTTTTAATCTCTAAAATAAAATCAGCATCACTAGGAGAAGAATTGTGATACTTTCATTACTTGTTCTATTTTGCCACTAGATATTAGCTATTGAAGTTCAGAAGTAACACCCCAGGAAGATAAATACAATATTAAAGAGAGTCAGTTCTAAATATATTTAGACTGTGAATCATTTTGAAGCCTTTATGGAAGCTATGACTCCTCTTCCAGAAGAATAGATAAAGGATACCCCAGAAAAAAACAGAAATGTCTTTTGGAGGGTGGGCTCCTTGAAGTACAGGTTTCCCCCACTAGGTAAGTGTTCTGGAAACCCATTGACATCAGTGTACCAGCCAGTGTTGTTGTGAGGGGCTGTATTCAGCTCCAGTGAATTTTTTTTTAAAGAAAAAGGTAGTAACATCTAGTATCATTTTAGACGACAATGGTGTAAAACTAGAAATCAATAAGAGGAGAAATCGTGGAAAATTTATGAAGACACAAAATTTAAACAATATGCTCCCAAATAACCAATAGGTAAAATAAAAACCAAAAGCAAAATTTAAAAGTATCTTGAGAAAAACAACAATAGAAACACAGCATACCAAAATCTATGGAATGCAGCAAAAGTAGTTCTAAGAGGGAATTTTATAGAAATAAATACTTACATTAAAAAAAGAAAGATCTCACATAAATAGTTTAACATTATATGTCAAATAACTTGAGAAAGAAGAAAACATTTCATATAAAGTTAGCAGAAGGGAAGAAATAATATAAATTAGAACATAAATGAATCAAATAGAGAACAGAAAAATCTTAGAAAGAATCAATAAAACTAACAGTTGATTTTTAAAAAAACACAATTGAGAAACCTTTTAGCTAGTCCTACTGAGAAAAGAGAAGATTTAAATAAATAAAATAAACAAAAGTGGAGAAATTATATCAGGTGCCTCAGAAATAGAAAGGATAGTAGGGTACCATTATAATCAGTTAGATAGCCTAAAATAAGTAGTACATTTCTAGAAAAAGAGAACCTACCAAGTTTGAGTCAAAAAGAAACAGAAAGCCTGAACAAATCTCTCAATAGCAAATAAATAAAAGAAGTAATCAAAAACCTCTCAACAAAGAATGGACAAAGTCCATGTCTTCACAGCTAAATTTGACAAAGCTTTCAGAATAATTAATACCAATACTTCTTAAACTCTTTCAAAAAATAGAGTTAAAGAAAATATTTCCAAACACATTTTTTGAGGAAAGCATAAAATGTGTTTGGACAAACATACCCCAAACCCCCAAAACTATAAGCCAAATTCTCTGACGAACATTGATACAAAAATCCTCAACAAAAGATTAGCAAAATGAATCCCACAAAGCATCAAAAATATTGTACACCACAACTAAGTGGGATTTATCCCTGATGTGCAAGACTGGTTTCACATATGCAAATGTGAAAGATGAAAAACATCATCTCAATGGATGCAAAAAAAACATTTTTACAGTCTGACTTCTTTTCTTTATAAAACTCTCAATAGCTCAGAAATAAAAAAAAAATCGTTCCTCAACATAAAGCCATTCATGAAAATCCCACTGCTAGCATTGCAATCAGTGGAAAAAAGCAAAAAAGCTTTTTCACTGAGATCCTGTACAAGACAAGAACACCCACTGTACCCACTTCTATTCAGCACAGTACTGGAAGTACTAGCAAGAGCAATCAGACAAGAAAAAGAAATAAAATGCACCAAATCAAAAAAGCAGTAGTCAAACTAACTCTATTTGCAGATGACATGATCCTGTATGTAAAAAAAATCAAAGATTTCAGAAAAGTAATGTTAAACTTAATAAATTAATTCAGTAAAGTCATAGAATACAAAGTCAGTATACAAAATCCTGTAAGATTTGTGTACAGAAATGATGACCTAAATTAAAAAAATTTAAGAAAACAGTCACATTTACAAGAGCATAAAAAACCATTAATACATTTAACTAGGGGGTAAAATATTTGTACACTGAAAGCTATAAAACATTGATGAAAGAAATTAAAGAAACAAAAAAATGGAAAGATCTTGTATTCATGGATTGAAAGAATTAATATTGTTAAAATGTCCATGTTACCCAAGGAAATATACAGTTTTAATGTAACCGTATCAAAATCCCAATGGCATTTTTTCACAGCAATAGAAAAAATAAATTGTAAGATTGATATTGAAGCAAAAAGACCTCAAATAGCCAAAACTGTTTTGAGAATGCAAATCAAAGTTGGAGGCATGATACTCTCTTATTTAAAATTATATTACAAAGTTATAGTGATCAAAACAGTGTGGTATTGGCATAAAAACAGACACATAGACCAGTTGAACAGAATAGAGTGCCCAGAAATAAATTCAAACACATACAGCCAACTAATTTTTTTGACAAGGGCACCAAGAGGACACAATGGGAAAGGAATAGTTTCTGTGATAAATGGTGCTAGGAAAATTGGATTTCCCATGCACCAGAAAGAAATTAGACCTTAATTTCAGATTATACACAAAAATTAACCCCAAATGGATAAAAGTCTAAAGGTAGAAACTATTAAGCTTTTATAAGAGAACCTAAGGGAAAAAGTCCTAGACATGGGTCTTGGCAATTATTTTTTGAATATCACACTAAAAACTCAGGCCACAAAAGGAAAAATGAATGGAACTATCTCATACTAAAAAGCAAACAAACAAACTTCTGCACAGCAAACAATCAATATAATGAAATGACAGCCTACACACTAGGAAAAAAAATCTGCAAACCATATATCTGATAAGGGATTACTACCCAAAATTCATAGATACTTATTTTCCCAGGATTAAATATCAAATATCTATAGTTTGCTGTGAAGACCTAATTTCTCTAACAAATGTAACCCTATGCAATTTTAGCCATGTTGGTTTTATTGTACTATGCTTATTTCTACCAATGATATTCACTGTATCTTTGCATGAATAATTGTGACCAGATCTGCCATGAGAAAATTGTAAGTCATATTGTGAAATAGAGTCTGAAAGAGGGAGAGAGAGAGAGAGCCAGGCAAAGACAGAGAACAAATCAAGGATAGTGAAGATGATCAAGAGACATAGAAAGACATATACTCAGACACAATGCTAGAGAGTCCAGAGCCACGTTTTCAAATGCCTGCTAGAATATCTTCAGGTTCAAAATGTCCTCAAGGTCAAAATGCTAGGGGTCACCCTACCTAGAGTCCTAAATGATGTGTAATTGCACACAGCAAAAAAGCTTTGTGTATACAAAAGATACAACACAAATAGCAAGTTTATTTGGAATGAAAAATGTATTTGTTATTGAAGATATGTGAATCTTTATGCTTTAGATTGGCTAAAGCGAGTGTTTTATATGCTTGGATATCATGAGATGATATGCTTAGAGATACAGTTTGCTGCAGGTAGCCAAAGTTTACTTTTTAATGTACCCACCAAAAGCCCCATGGTGCCCTTGCCTAGAAGATTCTGCCTATAACATCAGATTGTGGTATTCTCAGAAAATTGGGGATTTCCTTTAATAGTTACAAGTGAGAAGACCAAGCAAATTATATGACAGCTTGATGTGGCTTTCGACATACATTTAAAAAGAACCATTCAGTTGGGAATGAAGCAAAATAACAAGCTTTTGCTAAATTATTTGATGCCTGTTGCAAACTCTTTTAAAACCTCATTCCCCCTCAACTGTGGAGCATCTGAAAGAAGCAGCTTAGCTATCCACTTGCCAAGCTCATTAATTCTAGTCTGACTGAAGGATTTTCTGCATTTAAAATGTTAAAAATTATTGTTATAGCTGTTTGGATTTCAGAAAGATCCAGTTCATGTTATTTCTCTTAAGCTTCAAAAAGTCTTGTCATTAGCATATGCCCTTGAAGAAAAATGTATTTGTTTTCAATGTTGATATGTACACACTCTAAGGGGAATTCTTAACAAGCTCTAAATTTTGAAATCAATTACAGAATAACTGGAATGCTGGGAGAGTGAACATTTTTGACCCTTGAATGCTTTATTGAAGCTATCTTTTGTTTATTCTTTAAGTCTGAAAATGTTTAAAACAAAGAGTGATAATGTACAATTTTAAAAAGCAACAATAAAATAAATGATTCCTTTGCTCCCAGGTTCTACACTGAGAGCTCAGTTAACCACTTGAGTATTAAGTAGCTAACTTCATGCACAATTCACTTGAACCTAAGTTTTGTAGCAGAAAAGAATGTATTTGCTTTTTTTAAATATATATAGCAAGTGTAGGAGAAGCAAATATGCTTGATTATGAGGAGGTCTACTGCAACAGTTTGCAAAAGACTATGACCCATTTGGCAATATTCTGAACTGCAACTTTCCTTCTCTGTTGTATACTGTTGGGATCTATCAGAAATTCCAATAATTGGAAAGAACAACAATGCTACCCATTTAATTTCTTCATCCAGACTCACAAAACTTGCCACATTCCCAAGCCTGAGACATTCCTTTGGTAGACAAAGTTGTTCTTCATAGTAATTTATCTTTGCCTTCTTTTTGTTGAGCCTAGAAATATGTTTTGAAAATATGTTTCTGCATTTTTGTTTACTCTGCCTTAAAACAAAACAGAAGAAAAACAAACAGCAACAAAGACACTATATAGTTCTATGATGCTATACCAGAAAGTTATTTTTGTGTGAAGGAGTATTATTCCGTTAAGAAACAAAATCAACTATGGGTTATGAGGGGGAAATAAATTATATTTTTTTAAAATCCCTATTTCTGTCATAAATTCATGATTCAGCCTCAGGGAATTCTTCTTTAGTTTCAATTTTCTAGTTTCACAAATAGAAAGGATTAGATGCAATCATTTCTAAAGTTAATTTTAGTCAGTTTAATATAAATAGTACTATAGTAATTCCCCTTATTTGTAACTTCACATTTTGTGGTGTCAGTTGCTTGCTGTAAACTGTGATCCAGAAATATTTAATGGAGGATCCCATAAATAAACAATTCATATATTTAAAATTGTGTGCCATTTGAGGAGTATAATGAAATCTTGCACTCTCTTACTCCCTCCCACCTGGGACACGAGTAAGCTTTTTGTCCAGTATTTCCACAATGCATATGCTTAGTCACTTAGCTGTGTAGCCATCTCAGTTATCAGATCAACTGTCGTGATATTACAGTGCTTGTGTCAAAGTAACTCTTATGTTTACTTAATAATGACTCCAGAGAAACTGGCAAGATGGTGACAGGACAAGTTGGACTGTGATAATCTCCACAAAGGTTGGCTACTGCAGCCGGTTCTGTGCACTGCTGCTGCTACCACCACTGACTGCCTCCATGAAGGGTGGCTGCTACCGCCAGTTCCATACAACGTGCTGCCGCCACCGCCACCGCCACCACTGCCTTTGCAGAGGGTGGCTGCTGCAGCCTGTCTGACGCACTGCACCGCCACGGCCGCACTTGACTCCCAGCCCCGTGGAGTTCCCGGACCCCTCTCTGGCCCCAGGCTACCTGTGGCACACTGACCTGCAGTGCCCACTTGTTTCGTACACTGTGGCAGGACTTGAGTTCAGCTGGAGCCCGGATTCGGATTGGTGGAGAGAGAGGATCCAGGAGTGTCAAGGAGGAGGCCCGGTAAAGAGGCGCTCACCACAGCCATTTTCTCTGTCCCAGGACCAGGCAGAGACCTGCATCACCCGCCCAGCTCTGCCCAGCTCTGCCCCTCCTCCAACTTAGGGCATAAGGTAATCTCATCAAACAAGAGAGACAGAAACCCCTCCTGCATGCTAGATAGAACGCAGACAGGTCAGATCTGGGTGGCAGATCTGACAAGCAGCAAGCCTACTGAACCCAGATCTGATTCTAGCTGTGAGCAACCCTACCAGCCTGCAATAAGAGCTAGAGATCAGAGCTGAAAGGACACTGGGCTCATAGGAACAATCTCAGAGCAAGCTTGATTTGTTCTTTTTACTTTTTTTATTTTTAGTTTTTTCTTTGTCTCTTTGCTCATTTTTGTTTGTTTTATGCTTTACGTTTTTCTTCTCTTTTTTCTCTCTTCTCTCTGTCTTTGATAACATTTTCATACTTGCCCTGTTTCTGTTATTTTAATGATTTATTTATTTTTCTTTAGACCTCCTATTTGTGTAGGGGAATTTTAAACCAATAGGGAAGTTGGTTGGCTTGTGTGTTTGTATGATTGTATGTTTTAGTTTTTGTTTTGCTCTTCTCTGTCTTTGTGTCTCTTTTTATTTGTTAGTCGGTATATTTGTCTGGTATCCCTCTTCCTCTTCTCTCTCTCCACCTTCCTCTTTCCCCCCTTCTTCCCTGTTCCATTCTTTTCCTTTTTCTTACCCCATTTTGCTATCAGGAAGCAAACTTGCACTCCCACTGCATGGACAGATCGCAAGGCAATGGGAAGGGGGTTCCAGGATACTCATGCATCTGTTGGTGGATACTGGGATCTGCAGATAGATTTTGAATCACAGCTCCCCCCTCAATTAAATCTCAAAACTGCAAAAAAGTTTAGCCCCCAACCCACAGTCCAACCTCAAAATTTAACAAAGATAGAGAATTCACGCAAGGAAGAATAGGAGATTAAACAAACAGTAGTAAAAGCAACTCCACCATCCCTGAACAACAGAATTAAAGAAGAGGAGGAAAAAAGTGGGGAGAAAAATCTGCAAAATGAAGAAAGACCAAAAAAAGAATATGGGTCTCATACAGACCCCTGGGAGATCAGACACTGAGAAAACAGACTTCAGAATGCAAACAATGAAGAGCCCCCAGAATGACTGGTCACATACTACAAACCCCAAACATCAAGACATTAATAGAGAGAATAAAAATAGTTGCAGAGAGACAAGAGGAAAATAGGAAGGAGTTGATAACTGAGATAACAGCAGTAAAGAACACCATGGTTGAAATAAATAACAAATTAATAAGCATGGAAAGCAGAATTAGTCAAGCAGAAGAAAGAATCTCAGAGCTAGAGGGCCAAAATATAAAACTGTCCAAAACATAGAAAAGAAGCTTAAAAAGACAGAACAAAACCTTCAAGAGATGAGTGATTATTTCAAGAGGTGGAACCTAAGAATAATTGGGCTTCTTGAGGCAGAAAGAGCGACAGAGAATACCCTGGAACAAACATTCCATGAAATCATTTGAGAAAACTTCCCTCATCTCATCAGTGATGTGAAAATTCAAACACAAGAGATCCAGAGAACCCCTACAACAAATGAGAAGACCAACTCCCAGACACGAAATAATTCGCCTAAACTAAGAAGGTATAAAAGAAAAAAAAATCCTAAAGGTAGCAAGAGAAACAGGTCAGACTACCTACCGAGGAAGACCAATAAGAATAACAGCAGCTTAATCTACAGAAACACTTCAGGATAGGAAAGTGTGGAACCCAATCTTCAAAGTTCTCAGAGATAAACAATATCAACTAAGAAAAACCTACCTAGCTAAGCTAAGCTTCACCAGTGAGGAGAAATAAAATCTTTCCCAGACATTCAATCCCTAAGATCTTATGCTGCCTCTAGCTTGACAAGAAACACTTAAGAAAGTATTAAACACAGAAGAAAGGGAAAAAAGAATGACAACATTCTTCACAAGAGTGCAGGAAAAAGATTGAAAACACACATGAATCAACCCCAAAATCAAAAGAAAGACAATGAACTGGAACAACAGCAACTCCATAAGAACCATATGACAAGTATAAATCTTCATATTTCAATAATTAGCCTGAATGTAATGGGCTAAATGCACCACTGAAAAGACATAGAATGGAAAATGGATAAAATATCACAAGGCAACAATAAATTGTCTCCAAGAGACTCATCTTACCAGAAAGGACACTCACAGACTCAAAGTAAGAGGATGGTAAGCAAAATTTCTGGTGAATGGACCAAAAAAGAAAGCTGGAATTGCAATTTTAATGTCAGACAAAATACCCTTTAAGCTACCAAATATTAAAAAAGATACAGAAGGTCACTACATAATGATAAAAGTTTCAATCCATTAACAAGAAATATCCATCCTAAACATATATGCACCCAACATAGGAGCACCAACTTAAAGCAGCTTCTAGGCAAACTTAAAAAAGACATTGACTCTAACACTATCATAGCTGGGGATTTTAATATCCCACTCACAACCCTAGACAGATCATTAGGACAAAAAATTAGCAAGGAGATCCAGAACCTCAATGTGATTCTTGACCAAATAGACTTAATTGATACCTACAGAACACTCCACTCAATGACCATAGAGTATACATTCTACTTATCACCACATGGAACATATTCTAAGATAGACCACATCCTTGGCCATAAATCAAGCATAAACAAATTTCATAACATTTAAATTTTGCCATACACCTTCTCAGACAACAGTGGAATAAAAATAAATATCAACACCAACAAAGTTCCCCCCAAACCCACAAAGACATGGACACTAAACAGCATGATGCTAAGCAACTCCTGGGTCATCAAGGAAATCAAAACAGAGATTAAAAGATACCTGGAAACAAATGAAAATGAAGAAACATCTTACCAAAGTCTCTGGGATGCCATGAAAGCAGTAGTAAGAGGGGAATTCATATCTCTACAAACGCACATGAAGAAAATAAAAATCACAAGTTAACAGCCTAACAAGTCACCTAAGAAAGCTGGAAAAGCAAGACCATCAATATCCTAATTTCAGCAGAAGAATCCAGATCATCAAAATAAAAGCCCAAATCCGGGACATAGAAAACAAAAAGATAATACAAAAAATCAATGAAGCAAGTTCTTTGAAAGGATAAACAAGATTGATAGTCCCCTAACTAGACTGACCAAGAAAAAGAGAGAAAAAAGCCAAATAAAAACAATCTGAAACACAAAAGATGAAGTCACATCTGACCCTGAAGAAATAAAAAAGATTATCAGAGACTACTATGTACACTTGTATGGAAACAAACTTCAAAACCTAAAAGAAATGGAGGGCTTTCTGACATCACAAAATCTCTCTAGGTTGAAACACGAAGAAATTGAGACCCTAAATAGACCAATAACAAGGAAATTGACAGTGTCATAAGAAAACTACCTACAAAAAAAAAAAAAAAAGTCCTGGACCAGATGACTTTCCAGCAGAATTCTACAAAACATATAAGGAGGAACTGATACCAATTCTATTGAAAGTCCAGGCGATTGAGAAAGATGGAACTCTCCCAAATCATTTTTTGAAGCTAACATCACATCGATCCCCAAGCCAGCTAAAGACCCAACAAAGAAAGAGAACTACAGGCCAATATCCTTGATGAACATGGATGCTAAAATTCTCAACAAGATCCTAGCAAACCGGATTCAGCAACACATCTTAAAAATCATCCACTATGACCAAGTAGGCTTCATCCCCAGGATGCAGGGCTGATTCAACATTCATAAGACCATAAATGTAATTAAATATATCAACAGATTTAAAAACAAAAACCACATGATTGTATCATTAGATGCAGAAAAAGCTTTTGATAAAATCCAGCACCCCTTCTTGATCAAAACCCTCGAACATCTAGGCATACATGGAACATACCTCAAAATAGTAAGAGTCATCTACAAGAAACCCACAGCCAGCATACTGCTAAACAGACAAAAATTGGAACCATTTCCCCTGAAAACTGGAAAAGACAAGGATGCCCACTCTCACCCCTCCTGTTCAACATAGTTTTGGAAGTCTTAGCTAGAGTAATCAGAGAAGAGAAGGCAACCAGGGGTAAACAAATAGGAAAAGAGGAAGTCAAGTTTTCTCTCTTTGCAGATGACATGATTCCATACCTTGAAAACCCAGAAGAATCTGTCAAAACCTCCTTGCATGATAAAGGACTTTGGCAAAGTCTCAGGGCATAAAATAAATGTGCAAAAGACAATCACATTTCTATACACCAGTAATAAACAAACAGAAACCCAAATAAAAGCACAATTCCATTCACAACAGCAACAAAGAAAATGAAATACCTTGACATCTTCCTAATCAGAGATGTGAAAGACCTTTACAATTAAAACTACAAAATACTGCTCAAAGAAATCAAAGATGAACAAACAAGTGAAAAAATATTCCATGCTCATGGATTAGAAGAATCAACATTGTTAAGATGTCCATTTTACCTCAGGCAATCTACAGATTTAATGCAATACCCTTCAAATTACCAGCAACATTATTCTCAGACCTAGAAACCACAATACAGGAATTCATATAGAAACATAGATGACCAAAAATAGCCAAAGCAATCCTCAGCAAAAAAAAAATAACAAAGTAGGAGGTATCACACTCCCAGACTTAAAACTTTATTATAAAGCTACAATAATCAAAACAGCCTGGTGTTGGTACAAGAGCAGGCGTATAGACCAATGGAATAGAATTGAGATTCCAGAAACAAAACCTCAATTTCTCAACCAACTCATCTTCGACAAAACCTCCACCACCAACCACTGGGGAGACAAGACCTAATCAGTAAATGGTACTGGTAAAACTGGCTGTCCACGTGCAGAAGATTGAAACAGGACCCCTATCTATCCCCATACACAAAAATCAACCCTAAATGGATCAGAGACCTTAAACATAAAACCTCAAAGTATAAGAACCTTAGAAAACGCAGGAGACACTTTTATGGAAATTGGAACTGGCAACCAATTCCTGATCAAAACCCAAAGTGCCCATGCCATAAGAGATAAGGCAGACAAGTGGGACCTCATCAAACTAACAAGCTTCTGCAAAGTCAAAGAAACCATCAAGAGAGCAGGAAGACAGCCCACAGACTGGGAAAAAATATTTGCCAACTCCATGTCTGACAAAGGCCTAGCATTTAGGATCTACAAGGAACTCAAACGTGCTGAAAAGAAAAAAAACAAAAACAAAAACAAATAGCCCCATTACAAAGTGGGCAAAAGATATGCATAGACAGCTCTCAAAAGAAGACATACAAGCAGCCAACAGATACATGAAAAAATGTTCAGCCTCACTAGTCATCAAGGAAATGCAAATTAAAACTACACTGAGATACCACCTAACTCCAGTCAGAATGGCCATCATCAATAACTCAAAAAATAACATGCTGGAGAGGATGTGGTGAAAAGGGAACACTTCTACACTGTTGGGGGAGTGCAAACTAGAACAGCCTCTGTGGAAAACAGTGTGGCAGTTCCTAAAAGTTCTAAAAATCCATCTTCCATATGACCTGCAATCCTCCTACTGGGAATATACCCAGAAGCACTCGAATCACTCTATAAAAAAGATACCGGCACATGTATGTTTACTGCAGCATTGTTCACAATAGCAAGAACATGGAACCAACTGTGCTGCCTGTCAAAAGAGGACTGGATTTTAAAAATGTGGTACATATATACAATGGAATATTATGCAGCCATAAAGAATAACAAAATCATGAACTTAGCAGCAACCTGGATGGAATTAGAGTTTATAATACTGAGTGATCTTTCACAGAAACAACTGAGTATCACATGTTCTCACTCATAAGTGGACCTTGAACCACCACTGCAATACTATAAGAAAAGGATTGACTATAGTGGAAAACTGCAGAGGGGAGGGGGGGCGGGGTGGTGTGATTGACAGTAGTAGAAATATGCCTTGGGAAGGGGGGCACACCTCATCAACAAGGGAACCTGCAAAGTTAATATTGTATACCTAACCCTGAAATGTACCCCACAATTTTAAAATAAAAAAATTTAAAAGTTAAAAAAAAAAAAATGACTCCAAAGGACAAGAGTAGTGATGCTTGGATATTGTTATAATTGTTCTACTTTATTATTCGTTATTGTTAATCTCTTACCATGCCTCATTTCTGAATTAAACTTTATCCTAGTTATAGTTGTATAGGAAAAATCATAGCATACATAGGGTTTGGTACTATATGACATTTTAGGCATCCAATAGGGGTCTTGGAACATCCCCCACAAGTAACAGAAGACTACCACAGCTATGCTGTTCTTCAGGCAAAGCTGTTATGAACTCTGTGGCTATTAGGTCAATTGTTGCATATTTAATATGTACTCTAGTAAAAAAGGAGACAGAAGCTAAAACTAACACTTGAGTGGACTGTCATTTTCCTGCAACCTGTAGTGGCATGACCACTGCTTTGGATGCCACTATTCACTGCTTTTCCTCCTGAGCCAGTTCTCCTGTAAATCTATGATGATCAAGGCTATTCCTCACAATCGCCTTTGAAAGACTTAGCTATCACATGCAATTATATAGTCAATAGACATGCAATTATATACATGCAATTATATAGTCAATAAGTAGTAGCCATTTTTATCTTTCAAATAGATTTGACATAGGATTGTTGTATTAGATTGTCAAGTCTTGTCATATAGATGACAGAAAATAAGAAAGAGAAGAATGATAAGGTTTATTGTCTCAGGTGTGATTCAAATTGCTGACATTTTCACTGTACTGAAAAACCAGAGCAAGAGGACACATGGTAGCAGCAGGAAACTTCTACAACTATCTTGATGACTTGCTACTTTGACAGTTTCTATGAGAGCACCAGCTGTGACCAAGGTAAGTGGGATGGTGTCATTTTGACAATGCAGCTGCCCTGTTGGCAAGCAGAGTTCTCTGTGATCCTTGAGAAGATAAAATATATAACATTTCAAAGAGGGATCACTTTATTACTATGTCAATACCTACAAGTCTTTAGTGATGCAAACAGTCTTAATTTATTGTTTGGAAGGACTACAATCACCATGTGGCTTTGCATTCCCTCTTAGCTTTGCCAGAAGTTGAGAAAGACTAAAACTGAAAGATAGATGTGTGGCCAATAAGGTATAGCAGACTGTTTTCTTCATTTTTATGTCATGTATGAATTCATAGTTTTCTAAACCCATTCAAAATCAATGGACAAAGAAGGCAATTTACTCTCAACTGCTGAAAGAGGTTGTTAGAACTCAGCAGTTACTTTAGGCCTCTTGGAGAGCAAAGCAAATACAATTATTTGAAGCTATACATATTGACGCAGGAGAGGAGGTATTTAATAGAGTAGAAAAGAGTACAATAATGAGAAATGAAATAATGCTTACAGCCTGGCTATTATAGCAAGGATAAGTACATGACATTAAAAGTCCCTTAAAAAAATGGGATACTCTTATGAGAAAACTTGCAGAAATCTCATGTGTCCCAAGTTTGTCCCTGAATTCAGGAAACAGAACAATAAATAAGTGATTGAGAAATACAAGAAAAGCAGATTTGTAGGTGCTCTCATAAAGAGAAGATTAATTATTTGACTATAAACTTTATGATTGGTGCCTACTCTTGGCAATTATTGACTTCAGTCTTTTCTCTTTTACAGTTTCCCTTGATTGCTCTATGTGAGGTCCCCCTTTCTCTTGGACTTTGGGACAACTGTAGCTTTTCTCTTACCTTTCGGCTTCCCTCTGAAAAATTGCATAATTGATAGAGAAAGAAGTGATAATATCCAATAGTGCTTAACATGTGATGTTAACCAAGGCCTCCTGCATTCCAAGCTAATGCCTAGAGTAATAATTCTCTAAAAGAAAGCTGCAGGCACTGTCAGGCCAGCAGTAATTAAAGGCTTTATGGCACCTTTCAGGCCGAAAGTCCCTATAAAGATTCAAGTTACCAACTGGACTTTTCAACTCTATCCTTAGTTTACTGAATATGTTGATAAAGCTAAGCTTAGTGTAAAGCATGTAATTCCCCTATTGAGATAAATAAATATTAAAACAAACCATAGGCTTGAGATGGACAGTTTTTACTGTTTGTGAGTTTCCTGCCTGACACACTCTTTACTGAGAGCAATTGAGGTACAAAGTTGTTCCCCTTTCTCTCTCTTAACCTTGAATTTAATATCTGAAGATGTTGCTTAGATTAGAAGACATTCAGTTACAAGAGTAAAATTCTCAAAGAATGTAAAGAAAATTCCTTCAAAAATTATTACATTGTAAGTGTTCTTATGCAGGAAATAATCATTATATCTTAGTTTTATATTGAGATTTTATATCAAAGCTTACATTAAATTCATCATACAATTTGTTGAAAAGTAGATGAATTATTAATGACCAATTTAAGACCTAGTTCTCAGGTGAATTATATGATTATTCAAACTTAACCACTTGTTCTGCTAAAAATGAAAAACTAACAGCAGCTCATAATCCCAGGGACAGACATTTCAATGTCCTTTCAACAGATATGGGCTTACTTATATACGTACTTTACTTACATATTTACTTTTTAGTATAGTTTGGTTTATAGCTGGAGGAGATGATGTTAATTAGAGGAAATTCATAACAGTAGTACATGCATTTGAGGTTTTCTAGAACAAGCTGGAGTGTGGAAGCAGTTGTAAAGTGATATTTTCTTTTTTGAGTTGAAGGTTTATCAAAGAGAAATATTCATGAACTGTTACAGAGCAAATAGTAACAGAGGTTTAAACATTATGAAAATTGATTTTAAAATACTAAAGAAAATAACAATAGCTAAAGGACATGGAGTTTTGAAAATACAAGAGGCTTTTAGGAGTCATCTAAACTTGATAAAACTTTTAAAATTTGCTGCAATAGAAAGATTCTGTACAAAGCCATGGTTCAATTATTCCCAGAGAGATTCACTATGAGTATTCTGGAATTCAAGTTTAACCTTTAGCATCTATTTTATGTAATTAAATCTTGTTACCAGCAAACTGTCAGTCAATTTTGAAAAACTGGTTTATGATTTTATGAGGAGACTAGGATAGGAAGTTGAACGAAAATTGATAAAAAATGTGCACCCTTAGGGAAAGTTTCTGCTGTGGAATTGGGTTTGGGTAGAAAGTATCTTAAATAAATTCCATCAAAGGGAGAGAATGTGTATTTGAATGATCCTTCCAGGAGAGGAAAGGAAATAATTTAACTAGAAGGAAAGAGCAACATTAAATTTAGAACTTATTATCAAAATATGGTTGTAGCTTCCAGAGGAAGACAGTGTTCCTCTGAATAAGGAAATTCTTCTTTTTCTCTTGGAAATGGTTGACTAGGATGCATAACATAAAACTTCTGTAGCTGGGCTTGGTGGCTCAGCCTGTAATCCCGCGCCTTTGGGAGGCTGAGGTGAGTGGATTGCCTGAGCCCGCGGGTTCGAGACCCGCCTGGGCAGCGAGACCTCATCTCTACAATTAATCAAAAAAATTAACCGGGCATGGTAGCACGCGCCTGTAGTTCCAGCTACTCGGAAGGCTGAGGCGGAAGGATCGCCGGAGCCCAGCAGGTCGAGGCTGCGGTGGCCGGGAGCGGCCACTGCACTCCAATCTGGGCGACAGAGTGAGACTCCAACTCAAAAAACAAACAAACAAACAAAAAAACTTCTGTCATATTAATTATTCTTCTTTTTTTCATATTAGACATCTGTAAGAGACCTAAACTTTAGAACTCTTTGCTAGGGCTATTATAATAAAATATCAAAGACAGGATGTCTTAAACAATAGACATTTATTTACTTTCTCATATTTCTAGATCCTGGAAGTTAAAGATCAAGGTGTCAGCAGGGTTAGTTTCTCTTGAGACCACTCTTATTGGCTTGTAGACGGCAAGGTAAATCTTGGTTTCCTCACATGACCTTTTCTCTGTTTGCATGTACATTTCTTATGTTTCTCTTGTGTTCTAATTTCTTCTTATCAGGACACCAAACAGATTAGATTTGAGTTCAGCCTAACAGTCTCATTTTAACTTAGTTATCTCTTTTAAAGCCCCGTGTCCAAATACAGTCACATTCTGTAAGAGTTATGGCTTCAGCATATGCATTTTAGAAGGGACACGATTTAGTTCATAACAGATATTTTGTCTAGTAACACAGGAAAAAATAAAAATAATTTTAAGCAGAGCTAAGTGAGGATTGGACCTCTGACGTATGTCACATTTAGACGTACAGTAGTTAAGACTTTTAACCAACTTATGAGGAAAAATTAGCTGTTTTGTTTTTCTTTCTTTCTTTACCATATTAGATTCATTCTGCCTCACCTTTATTCTATTGAAGACATTTAGATATATCCTTCACAGAATGGAAACCCTGTCTCTCCCAGACCTAGAGAAACCTAGAAACTTTAATGATTTTGATATTGGTTTTAATGCAGCATTACACAAAAAAGTTATAAAAGGAGTATGAGACAATAGTTTTTTTCTGTTTAGAATAAAAGTAGTATGAGGATAGAAATCAGTGAAAGAGTAGTGAAAAAAAAAAAGATGAAATACAAGAAACTCAGAGGCTTATCCTGGGGCACCTGTCTGAGGATAGAGAGAGAGGGCAACAATGTACACAGGACTGAGGTAGTGGACCTAGAAAAAGATCATCTTGAGAAACCTAACAATATATGTTCACATCCAAGGCAGACTATGGCTTAAGCACTTTTTACAATGACAGATACTAGGGTTTACATTTATTTTTCCTGTCTGTCCTATTCCTAAGTCCATAAAACTATTACACATGAAAGAGGGTAGAGTAATTTGACACTCTAAATGTGTAGGTCCACTCTTCTTGGAGAATTGGTCAACACTCTGAGGCTGCACCCAGAGTTCTTGGTTTTCACCAGGTAAGTGATTACATCAGAGTGAAGCAGAGCAATGGAGAAGGAAACTTAGACTGACTCTGAGCAGCAATTTATCATTATCGGAAGAGAACTAACTCCTCAATCATGCGTGGCCAGGGTGTCTCCACTTTAAAACTGACTCTGTGTATGTTTGTGCGCATGTGACTTTACTTTCCATCTATCTTCTCATACTCTTACAGGTAGTTTTCAGAGTTCTATGACGTTGAGACTTCCAACAATCAGCTAGTTACCAATAGCGGAATGCTCCTAGTTCTAAAGCAGATCTAATTGCCCTAGCATTTCATTTTACATCATACAACTGGGATTTAGGTTCATCGTAAGCCAAATTTCTACAGTGGCTAGAAGGATTCCTCTAATTTATTATTTGGATAATAACTAAGTTCCCTGATGACTTATCCTTCTTGCTTACTCCAAATCTGAGATAGAAAAGCAGTCAAGAAATGCAAGTACATTCAATGACATCAGTTCTGGGAGCATTTGGATGATATTAACAAAATGGGAAGTGCTGGTTTCATTATTTCTTTTGCTCTAAAAAAAAGTCTTGACATGTTTAATTTTTGAATAAATATTTCTAGTTGAGGGCGAGCTTCAGAGAGGACAAAAGGAAGTCATGGATTGCTCAAAGCTGATTAGCTAAAGTGCTTATCAGAGCAGGCAGCTCCAGAGTCCCCCACCCTCATCCTGTACTAGTAAATGATAGCTGGGGTATTTTACACTGAAAAGTACAATTCCCAGAATATTTGCTCAGTTTTTCCATCAGTGTTCCTGATAAGAAAAACTATCCCAGTATACTCCAAAACAGTAGGAACCTCCCAAATTAGAGAGTGAAAGTAGTTTTTCTAAGCACAAGTTGAGAGTTATTAATGTACCAAAAGTTTATAAGAAAAAAATGGATATAAAAGAATAGGATAAGGTGGGACAAACAAGGAGAAACTACCTGGCAGAGGAAGTACTTCTGGTTTGCACATATTCATGTGAATGTTACTCTCTGGAGTACAACTCCATGGAATAAGAAATTCAAATGGTACTCTTGAAAGTGTCTATTAGAATGACCTAAGAATCTGAGGACCTGAGAAGGAAGGGATTTTTTTTTTCCACAACAAAATGTGTATGTTTCTGGAGAAATGCGTACATTTTTCCATTGGTGTATAGATATAATAAAGAGATTCATCCTAGGAATGTGCTCTGAAATGGCTGTAGGCTCTAGCTATTTTTCTTCTGTTGTTAGCTATTTTTTAAATAAAGTACTGTCTTTGCAAATTAACCTCCAAGGAATTCCTTTCTAGAAATTATCCAATGTTTTAGTAACAGAAAGTGAACTCTGGTAGTGAAACAGAATCCTTCTGCTCTCTATTAACACAGCAAGCTTTTTGTTCTACTGTTCTGCTACTGAAACAAAGACACAGAGATATCCTTTCTGAGGATTTACTGAAAGAGACCTTTGGGTTAAAGTTTCAGTCCATCAATATGCAAATATTCATTGTCTACTCTCTGTGAAACTCAGTATAGTAAATTTTGTTTTGCAGAAATTTCTAAATATAGAATTTGTATTTGATGAATAGAAGAAACCCAGTTAATATATAGAGCCAAAGCAACAAGTATTTATCATAAAGAGGTACAGTAGTGGAGAGATTGGTAGGTTTAACATAGCTCTCAATCCAGTAGAAGCAAGAACATCTTTTATAGAACTTGGTGTTGAATAATAAGAAGTATAAATTATGTTAGGTTTGTGTAATGGGGTTAATATCTATCTGTCTTGTAATCTGTGTGCAACAATTTGTGGAGATTGTTCATTAACTCATTATTTAACTGGCAGATGAGAAAGACTGAGGCACAATATGGCTTAATTTGCATAAAACTGGAAAGCAGGGCTCAGCTGGGATGGTTTCCCAGAGCACTTCCAAATGGCATCTACAGGACTCAGGGTAGTCTAACCTCTTACATGGTTACTCAGGTCTTTCAGGGACAATGATCCAAAAAGACAGAAGGAAACTAAAAGACTATTTATATTTTATTCTTAGAAATATTATTTTTTTCCCACTTTTACTACATTCTATTGGTTAAGCTAATCACTAAGGCCAAATCAGATTAAAAGAGGAGATTTAGAATCTACTTCTTCATGAAAGAAATGCCAAAATATTTACTGCCATCTTTAATCTGCCACATAATGCTACCCACAAGAAAAAGTTATTCAGCATAAGTAGGAGACCAAAGCCCAAGATGCCTTTAAAAATATTAGCCACTCTCTCCACATCTTATTTTCAGAAATCTTTCTACGGTGCTTGGACGAAATGTTTGAGCACTCTGACCATCTTATCTAAATTATTTTTGAAAAATGTATTATCAGAACATTTTAATATTTTTAGGCTGCCTGGACTTCAGGGTAATGATCCCCCATTCCTGGGTTCATTTACCATCTCAATTAGCACGAACTATGGATATTGGTTTTGAGAGTAAAGCAAAAGAAAACCAGACAGAACTTGTGATGACTGTTCTCTTTTTCCCTGTACTCATTAACTGGCAGTGTGCAAGGGCATGACTCATAAACCACCACCACCTTTGACAGGTTTGCTTTAGAATAGACTTATTTTGCAACTTCAGCAATAGATCTTCAAATAGCTTGGGGACAGAGACTGTGATCTGAAGTTTAAGAAGCATACTTCTGCAAAGCTTATTGTGATATATTTGAAACTCAGCAGGGGTTCTAAAGTACCCTGCAGGTACTAAAAGAATAGTCAAATTTTTGTAAGCAGATGGTAGAACTGATGATAAGACTAGGTGGAAGTTCATCTATAATGAATAATGAGACAATATTTAATGAAGAGAATTTTAAAAAGAACAAATGATTAAATGAAAGGTTATTGATGTCCTGCAATAAGGCATGTAAAAAAAAAAAGGAATTAAAAAAATCAGAGATGGAGAAGTCGAAACAGGAAATATTGCACTTTGTGTATATAGTATAATGCAACTGCCTTAAATCCTCTTTAGGATGAGATGAGGTATAAAAGTTTATTGATGAATAAAAATTAATTGTTTAACTCAGAAAGACACAGATATAGAAAAATGTAGACAAAGAATAGAGGCATAGTCATTAAAGATACACAAATGGGCCAGGCATGGTGGCTCAAGCCTGTAATCCCAGCACTTTGGAGGCGGAAGGATCACTTGAACCTAGGAGGTTGATACCACCCTGGGCAACATAGTAAGACTTCGTCTATACAAAAAATGAGAAAAATTATCCAGGTTTAGTGGCTTGCGTCTGTAGTACCAGAAACTCTGGAGGTTGAGGCAGAAGGATCACCTGAGCCTAGGAGGTCGAGGCTGCAATTATCCATGATCGTGCCACTGCACTCCAGCACTGCACTCCAGTCTGGGTGACAGTGAGACCCAGATTCATTCAAAAAAAGGACACACAAATGGACAGATAATTCTCCATACACACATCCACACAAGCCGTATATATGAACACAGAAAGACTCATCTACTTTCGTACTTTAGACACTTTTTGGAATAAAGTAGGCTATTAAATCATAAATAACTAAAAGTATTCCATAAAGAGAGACATACCAAGGTTGACAGAGACTCAGAAACTCAGATAAAAATGTACTGAGACACAAGTCACAGAGACAAACTGGCACCATTCTTTCCTATATGGTGTATCTACCCTGGAATCGTCTAGGATTTTGCCATTAAAACCATTTAAAGCTGTATTTCATTTTAGCATCATGTGACAATATCATGGCGTAGCATTTGCCTAATAAACTATATTAAACTCATCAGTGGATAGATTTTGTCTCAAGGACTAGAGAATACTTACTTCTGGCTTACTTTTGGTAATAACTGTCTATTACTATTAGTTCACAATTACTTGAGTAGTTTAAAGCACCTTAAAAATTTGTATCAATGTGTGTGAATGTCCTGTTTCAATAAGATATTAATAATTATACAAGCAATATGATAAACATATAGTATATAGTACAATTCCTTAAATTATATTTCAGGCACATCATATATTTTTAGTGTTAGAAGATATGAGAAATGAATCATTCAACTGATAATTATAAATTTCAGGTTCATT
Source organism: Carlito syrichta (assembly GCF_000164805.1). Lineage (NCBI taxonomy): Eukaryota > Metazoa > Chordata > Mammalia > Primates > Tarsiidae > Carlito > Carlito syrichta. Next base: position 477,747 of record NW_007223833.1, on the reverse strand, counting down.
GAAATTATACATTATTTAAGGACTGAATTTAAATATCAATTTAAAAAAAATTAATTTTATTTAACACTGCGATATCATTTTTCCAAATATTTAAAAACATTTACATCCCTTTTAACATTACAGGAAAAAACACTATCAATACATATCTTGCTCCATTGTTGAAGTTCATGTCATAAAAATTGATTTATCTCTAAGATGCAAGTAATGGGCTAATGTAGATCATAAATCATAATCATTGAGAAACAGTACTTATTGTGCATAGAAAATATTACATAGCTCATCAGAGAAGGTTAGCTTTTTAAAACGCTTTTAAAACAGAAAGATAAAATTCCTCAGATCACTGAAAAAACTATATGCCTTTTTATGGTAAATGCCAAAAATGTCAAATGAGAGTAATGCAGATTTTATTAGAGTATTACAAATTATTAGAATATCTTTTGAAGCTCTATTTTCTTAGCTTGTTACTAGATGACACTGTCAAAAATATTATGAAATGTCAGGTGATAATAGGACATGTTATTTGTGGTAAAAACTTAGCTAAATTGTAAAGAACTGCCAACAATCTACAATTTATGATTTACTTATGAACTTTAAGAGAGGGATGAAGTACCAAGATACCTATGGTAGATAGTTTTAAAGACAATTTCCAGTGGATTCTTACTTCTTGACAAGTAAGAATAAGAACTTTTGTATTCCCCTCCTACATAGAGAGAGATGTCTTGTATAACTTATAGATATTGCAAATAAGATAGAGTGCGGCTTCCAAAGTTATTTCATAAAATAGATAAGAGGGATAAGTGAGCTGCCAAGTCATAAGGACGCTCAAGTAGCTCTATGAAAAGTCCACAGGGTAAAAAACTGAGACTTCCTAATAGCAACCATGTGAGGAAACCATATTGGAAGCAGATTCTCCAGCTCCAGCCAGACCTTTACCTGACTGCAACCTTGATCAGTATCTTAATTGCAACTTTATGAAATGAAGTGAGCCAGAAATAACTAGCTATGTCACCCCTGAATTCATGAACCAAATAAATTGTGTGAGATTTTACATGCATATTGTGTGTGTGTGTGTGTGTGTGTTTTAGTTGCTAAGTTTCAGAGTAAGTTCTTCTGCTGCATTTGAAGCTAATAGTATAAGCACACATTGATGTTTTAGGACAAAATCCAGCACTTAATGGCAGGATAGCATTATAATCATTGTGATTTTCCTGGGTCTCATTTTCCTCTTTTTAGTTATGTATATTCACTTTACAAAAATGAAAATGTTATATATAATATATATTCATTTAATATCAAATATAAACTATAATTAGATGATCTCTGGAGTCTCTTTTAGCTATAAGACTTATCAATTTTTCTGAATCTATGAAACTGAGTGTTCTGTTAGTCAGATCCAATGATCTGATTTGAATATTGAAGGAAGTTTGCTTGTTTATTCATTATATTATTCTCATTTTATATTTAAAATTACTTAAAATATAATAAGTAATTTTAAAAAGCAGACTTAGCAAGTTAATTCATGCTTGAATACTTTTATAATTGACATTTCTATTACTAAATATACATTGTATAATATATATAGCCTATTGACAAATGGTAAGGGAATTGACACCCAATATGATTCTTAACTCTGGGGGAACATTTGAATCACCTCAATACCTTTTTAAGAAATACTGATTTTGAGATCCCATCTTAGACCAATCAAATCAGATTTTCTAGTAATGGAAGGAAGACATCAGGAAAATTTTTATGCACTTCAAAGACAATTCCAATTTTTGGCCAATATGGAGAACTGTTGAGACACTTGTAGAAAGTAGTCACTAGACTGATGAGATTTTAGAGTGGGTCCATTGTGCAAAAGAAATAAGGATACTCAGAAGCTTTGCTGGTGATCTTCTCATGTGAGGAGGAACCACTGGTCCTGGCCAATCAGAGGTCATTAACAATATGCAGTTCAACTACCTATCCTTGATATCAAATAGCTAACTAAATTCTTGTCAGCAAGAGTGGAGAAGAAAGTCTTAAGTGCTTGTGCTCAGCTGGCTTATATATTCCTATATACTTACAAGTTAAAGATAACAAATTAAACTTATTAAGATAAAACATTCAGTAGTTACATATAGAGAAGAATATATAACCCATGTGGAAAGGTGATAGAGCATTTCTTACTAGAATACTTATCAAAATAAAGTGAAAAGCATTTGGCTAGCTCGTATGGAGCAATTAAGAACATTTTATTTATTTATTTATTTCTTCTTATAAGCCCTTGTTTTCTAATCACAACCACAAACAAGGATAGGTCAGCTTTTTGGATCTGATGATTCTCATGCTTTCTAAAGACAACAGCGCCATCTGGCCACAACCCTTAATATGTAGGCATAAAATCTTAGTAACAGAATACCGTTAGAAGTAATCACTTTACATATCCAAAATGAAACACAACGCCATTTGAAAATTAAATGATAAGTTGGAAACATTTGCAAAGTGAAAAGTAAAGAACTCATAATTTAAAAGGAAAATAGATTATACCAACAGAATATTAGCAGAACACATGGGTTGGCAATTGAAAAAAGAAAAATTACAAATGGTTAACAGGTGCATGCGAAGATGTTCACCCTATGAAATGAATAAAAGTTTACTCTCTGTAGGACTAGCAATCTTTATAAATGACCATATCAACAATATGCCATTCTCATTTACTTAGAGAGTTAAGTGTTTCAGTTGAAGAACAATTTAACATTATGTATTCACTTTCAATATGTGTAAACGTATTTAACCATGAAATTTTCTCCGGAAATTTATTTGTAAAGTATAAGTGCATAGGTTTAAAAATAACTATCTTTAAGGAAATTTATTTTATTACTGCTAAAATTCAAGCAATTTGAAACGTTCCAGATGACATTTTTTAAAAGACGAGCATTACATTAAAACATATCCAGAAAACAGTGTGAGAGTATAGCACATCTATAAAATGAAATAATATTTAGGCATTAAAAATGATATTGTAATGAATATTCATTGACATGTTATTAAAGAAGGAAAGTCCAATTTATATAGGAATCAAGGATAGTGACAGCCTGAATATACAAATGAACAATGGCAAGGCCATGTATGATGATACAACTCTGATTCATTACCTATAAAAAACCAGCCTGGGAAGACAGACCATATCCTCAGCATCATATAGTTTGAAACAACGGGGGCTTGGTCAATGGCTGCCAGATTCCAAATATATAACTCTCTTCTGCTTCTAGTTCTGAACCTTTTAGAGAAAGTCAAGTATGTTCCATAAATCAATCACAAAATATGCCCGGCTTCTCGTTAGTCCTCCAGCGTCTCCATGCTAATAGTCTCGAATCAGAACATTCCTAAAAATTGTGCTTTTCCCCTGCAAAGCTCTCTTACTCCTGTGCCTGCCTTTGAGTTTCTGCTAAATTCATGTGATGGTGCTGAGTCCCTTGCTATAGCTAACCAAATAAATAGCCCCTGTTTGTTCTCATCTGAGTGTTCTTTGATTATTTCTACAACAGCATAATAGTATATGCATTTTGTGGATGTTTATGTGAGCAAGACCTGTTTCTGAGTGTATCCTGAAGAAGTATCTGAAAGCTGGTCACTAAGATATTAAATTTGGTTATGTGTGGAAAGTGAGATGTAGGGCTATTTTTACTTTATTCTATTTTGCATTTGCATTTTTCAGTTATCACATACAATTTATGCAAATGAAAATAAAGGTGCTTTAAGAATACAAATAAGTTCATAATTATGTTTAATACTGTTATAGTAAAAATTATATAGAGAGTATAAATATTTCTATCCATAACGAATGTATGTAATGATGCTTGGTTGATTGGACTTTCCCTTTTCTCAAAATTATATTTCTTTTAAAATAAATTTCCCATAGTGGGATTCTGAAAAGTTTTATTCTGATGGGTATTCTTAAAATATGAAAAATAGACTGAGTTGAGAAATATATTTTTAATTATAAAAATGATTAATGAGTGTTAACCATAAGGGGACTCCCTGATTCAATAGTCTCCATTATTCAGCCATAACTCAAATAACTATTATCATTCCAGAGCTAGAAAAAAAATCCTCTTAGATTAATAAATATAAATCTTTATGGTCATCAATTTCCCCTGATGTTTCTTTAACAAAGGCCAGAAAGATTAGATTTTTGAAGGGAGCATTGCTCATTTCTGTCAACATCTGATTATTCATTTCTAAGTTAAACAAACCTGGATATGACAAAGACTAAACTTTGAATAAATTTTCAAACTTAAATTATACAGCTGAGGGAGAAAAGGAATTATAAATAATAGGGCCAGCTTCTCTCACCAGAGCACAATCTTGTTCTTCCTAATTAAAGGTGAGGCTACCGAGCCAGTCACAGGAGGAAATATGCTGAATCTATTCCAAGGCAATGAGTTTCTGCTCCCGCGTCTATCCTGCCTTATTTCCCGGTCTTCCTTTTGACCTTTTCGTCTCTAGCAAGTGGGACAGCTCTCAGGGTCAGGGCAGTCATGTGGGAAAAAACAAACGGGCAACAAACGTAGGTCTTACGTTCTCTTCTGTGCCATTTTGTTTTGTTTTTCATATTGATAGTACTGTCAAGAGAATTAAGCAAATATACGTGTGTGTATGCATGCAAAGTATTTCCAGGGTAGGCCCCCTTTAGCCAAACGTTACATCCATAACTGTTACTGCTATTATTTCATATTCCAAATTGTTTTGCATCAACTTTTGTTTGCTTGCTTGTTTGTTCTTTTTTTGGGGGTCTTACTGTGTTGCCCAGGCTGGGATACAGAGGCGTGATCACGACAATCACCGCGCAGGATAGACTCCACTTTCTGGGCCCAGGAGATCCTTCCACCTCAGCATTCCAAGTAGCTGCTACTAGAAACACGTACCATCATGCACAGACACTTTTTTTTTTTTTTTTTTTTGAGAAAGCAAGATTTATTGAGAGGACAGAAAAGCTCCCAGAGCAGGAGGGGACCAAAGAGGGTTGCCCGATAATTTTTTTTTTTTAATGTTTTGTAGGGAGGAGGCTTGAACTCCTGGACTCAAGCAATCCCCCGCTTCAGTTTCCCAAAATGCTGGGATTACAGGCATGAGCCACCGCGCTTGGCGCCATCAACTCTAGTACAGGTTAAAATATCACCAGTGTGTCTCCTTTTCTCAGTTTGGAGTACAGAACTAGACTCTAGTTCCTTTATTGTTAAAATTATAATAAAATTGTAATTATAGTTACTAATATAGCATGAAATAGTATACAATTTAATAACACTCTAGGATTTCCTACTGAAAATTTCCAAGATCTCACAAGTTTGCTTACTCTTGCCAAGAATAGTCATCCTGTGACTTCCTCATGACAGGACGACACAGCAGTGCCAGCAAAACCATTGCCTGAAAATACTGTCCCTTTGTAGCTTTGTGTGCTGGGTCTGATTCTTCTGCTGTAAGCCCTCGTCTGATTATGAGGACTAGTTAGTGCGATGTTCCTTCTGCCTCAGGAATCCTTTAAGGTAGCTGAGGTACCTACTGAGGCAAAATTTCCCAACCCCAAACTGTCCCCCGCAAACAAAAGCTTATCTTTTGTCTCCATAATTGCAAGTGGCCCTTTCTACAGCAAAGGGATTCTGTCCCTAAAATAAAATGAAAAACTCATTTCTGAAGACCAAAATCAGGGAATAAATTTTAAGTGATGGCACTGAGGCTTAAAATAAATAAATAATTAAATGGATGACTAGAAATTAGTAAGTGAAGTGATCTATAAAATAAAATCTGGGACTTAAACTCCATGGGCAATCTGATATATATGTATGTTGGTTGACAACAAAAATATTGAATAAGGCTCATTCTCTTCCAATGTTTGGTCTCATATGCTATAGATATCTGTAAGTTTGGTGAAAAACTTTTTGTATATTTATGCTTTTTGGCAGGAAAGGACTTGTTTCCAAGTTGAATACATTCCAAAAATGTCTTCCACACTATTAGGAATGATTCATTACTTGCTATATCATTGCATTTTCAAACATACCCATTGCCCACAGTATGAGCACAGCTCACCCCAATGCCAGGGTGGTGTCGGGAAATTGTTCGGTTTACTTATTTTAGAGTATCTCGCTCATTTCCTCAAAATTTTGACATTCTGAAGGGCAGATCTCCATTCACACTTCTTTGCATCCTTCTCATTCCTAGAACAGTGTTCACCATTTAATGAGGTGAATTTATTTATTTAATTTCTGGTTTCAGCATGTGTCCCAGACTCATAGTTTTGCATCTGCAAAACATACTGACTAGTTATTTTCATGAATAAAAGGATGTCAAAAACGCACTGACAAGCAGATCTACTTTCAAGTTCACAAGCACACCTAGAAAACTGCAGCATGTTTGCTCAGTGTGAGCATCCTGATGTTCCTTCAGTTCACCTTTACCAATTTCATTTGCTTGTACTGTATTTATTTCAAGAATGAGAAGCCAATGCCTGAACCAGCATCACATGTCCTGAACTCAGCTCTCAGTCTGAATGATCCTCTCCTTCCTTACATCACCTACTCCAGTAATATGGTTATCTATCCAACTCAGTACTTTCCTTCGCAATGTAGGATCAGTTCTAAGGACCAGATGTAGAAAGGTAACTGGCCAAAATTCTACTCTGTGCCCTCTCATTTTTAGAGTTGGAGTCTCACTCTGTCGCCCAGACTGGAGGGCAGTGGCCGCTCCCGGCCACCGCAGCCTCGACCTGCCGGGCTCCGGCAGCCTTCCGAGTAGCCGGAATTACAGGCATGCGCCACCACGCCCGGCTGATTTTTTGATTTATTGTAGAGATGAGGTCTCGCTGCCCAGGCGGGTCTCGAACCCGCGGGCTCAGGCCATCCACTCACCTCAGCCTCCCAAAGGCGCGGGATGACAGGCTGAGCCACCGAGCCCGACTACCCTATCATATTTACTAGTCAGCTTCTGCCTGATGTCAAAAATGAATGAGAACACTTCAATCCGTGCTAGTCCTCAGGCTTTCGCCAAATGAAGGGATAGGGACGAAGGGCATATGATGAATAATGGAAAAAGACTTGAAGACAAATGTGAGGCTTTCTAAGTGTTATTTATTTTAAGGCAATTATTTTTTCCTCTGCAGTGGCTGAGCTGTGTCGTTGGAGAAATAGACAGGCATGTTGCAGTTTCTCCATGCTTCTACCAGGGCTGTAAGGGTAGATCATTTTCTGTACTGGTCTGTGAAGGATCTCAGCTACCTCATAATAGTTTGTTTGCAATTGAAGTTTATCTTTCTTCACATTGTTATCAATTCTTTAGATGAAGTTAATCCTTGGTTAATCATTTCAGTGAGTCTTTGTTTTTTTGTTTTCTGTTTTGTTTTGTTTTTTTGAGTTGGAGTCTCACTCTGTGGCCCAGGCTGGAGTGCAGTGGCCGCTCCCGGCCACCGCAGCCTCGACCTGCTGGGATCCTGCGAACCTTCTGCCTCAGCCTTCCAAGTAGCCGGAATTACAGGCATGCGCTACCACACCCGTCTGATTTTTGATTTATTGTAGAGATGAGGTCTCGCCTGCCCAGGCGGGTCTCGAACCCGCGGGCTCAGGCAATCCACTCACCTCAGCCTCCCAAAGGCGCGGGATTACAGGCTGAGCCACCGAGCCCAGCTGTGTCTTTAATAGTAGTGATTTTTAAAGACTTTTTCTGAATATTTGTGTAGCTAAAATAGTTACCTCAGAAAAGAGTCATGGAGATCTGGTCTTGGCAAGTTCTTTTTTTGTCTTTATTCCAGGGTGATGGAAACAACAACAACAAACCCAGAGTGCTCACATGACTTTACGTGACCAGTGGGAGAAAAAAAAAAAAAACAAGACTTTCCAGATATGACTGGGGCACGGGCACTTGTGTGTAGATACTCACTATATTAGTGTGGTATCTTCATGAGAGCAACCTCTCTTTTAAAGTATAAAAACAAGGGTTAAATCTGAGACTGGGTGATTTGGTCATCATTTTGTCTTTGGGCCTCAAGAGAAGACACCACATTATTGGGAGAAGGGTGTCCACAAATCATACTCTAGAACTAGAATTTAGCTTCCAAGCCATTCTGAGTGTGGAGATATTCCTGATGAGAAATATTTTGCTCCTCAACAGGCTAGGGTAGAGAATTCTGCGTTAGAACCACTGAGGGATTTTGTATTCTCTATACCTCAAGGAAATTTAAAAAATGCAAAAATAGCCAAAATTAAGACTCAGATGTCCTTTGGAAAGCCCAAACACTATAACTATTAAAACTTTCAAGAAATCCAAGTCTTCTGCACTGCATGTTTATCAGGCACTTATTTCATATAGATGTCAGAACTGCATTAATATTTGTATCGCTATATATGGGATAAATCTTTTGGTTTCTTTTTAGTTGAGGTCATTCTCTTTCTATAATTTGAAGAACATACTTTAAAGATATCTGGATATCAGGATGAATGGGTATAATATATAAAGCGCATGAAAATGGTTTAAAAATTTTACTGTTATATCACCCCAGAGATGATATAATATCTTGTCATTTTTCTCCGCAGGTTAAAAAGAAAAATGTCTAAAGTTTTCTCCAGTAATAAATTTCAAAAATCTGTCATCCAATATTTTTGAAGTATTAAGATGTATTATGTTATTTCTGGCAGAGAGATCTCTGAGACCTTTTTTAATCACTCTTAGTCCAGTCTCTGAGACCTTTTTTAACCACTCTTAGTCCAGTTTGTGACTTTTGTCACAATAGCTCGAGTATTGTTATTGACCTGTTTCTTTAGGTAACTCATTGCTGAAACATTCCACAGGCCAAATCTATTTATCTGGTTCATTCCCAGATAGATGCAGTAAACAGGTGCATTATATCAAAATGACAATATATCTCTCATGGGTCATACTTTCTGGTATAGATATTTTCTGCTTTAAAGGCTACTAAAATCTCTTCTCTGATTCCAAACCCATATATAAGTTAAATATAGATGTAGAGTGAATATCTTTGTGAATTATCAGTAAAATGATATTTTAAAATAAATTTAAAACATTTTACTTAATAAAAAATTTTCTGAGTTATGTCAAAGATTAATAGAAAAAAAGTGGCAACAAAAAATCAAACTAAAAATTGGCAAGAAGATTTTGTGACATAAAATCTAAAACTAAAGCATGGCAGAGGAATTACAAATTGTTGTCAAAATATTATTTGTGCTTATATGAGTTGACAGCCATTGAAGAAAAATGAAGCAAATTCTGAAATGAGAATTTTCACATCAAAGTAATAATCTGCTTCTCATAGCTAGCTTATCACTCTAAATAAAAAAGCAGACTGCCTATATCTGGTAATAATATACTTTAAAGGTACATATTTTGAGATGAAAGTAGACAAATGGGGTTATATCAAACTAAAAAACTTTTGCACAGCAAAGGAAACAATAGAGTGAAAGGCAGCCTACAGAATGGGAGAAAATATTTGCAAACCATGTATCTAATAAGGAGTTCATTTCCAAAATACTTAAGGAACTGCTACAGCTTAACAGCAAAAATCTCTACCCAATAACCAGGTTAAAACATGGACTAAAGACTTAAATTGAAATTATTCCAAAGAAGACATACAAATGACCAGCAAGTATATGAAAAGATGTTCCACCTCACTAATGATCAGGAAAATGCAAATCAAGACTGCACTGAGATATCACCTCACACCTGTTTGGATACCTATTATTAACAAACAAAAACGAGACTGCAAGTGTTGTTGGATGCAGAGAAGTTGGGATCCTTCAACATTGTTGGTGGGAATGAAAAATGGTTCAGCTGCTATGGAAAACAGTATGAAGGTTTCTCCAAAAATTAAAAGTATGACCCAGCAATTTCACTTTGGATATCTATCCAAAAGAGTTGAAGTCAGGATTGTGAAAAGATACTAGTACTTCAGTGTTCACTGCAGCATTATTCATAATAGCCAAGATATTGAAACAACCTAAATGTCTAATGATAGGTGAATGAATAAAGAAAGTGCGGTATATAAATCCAAAGGCATATTATTGCTGAAACATTCCACAGGCCTACCTTCCGTAATATGGTAGAACCTTCTGTAATATGAGGCCGCATGGATATACCTTAAGGACATCATACTATGTGAAATAGGCCAATCACAGAATACCAAATGCTGCTTGATTCCACTTAATGTGCAGTATCGAAAATAGTTAAAACCATAGAATCAAAAAGTGGAATGGTGTTTGCCAGGAGCTGGGCAGAGGATGAGAAATCAAGCTGGTCATCAATGAGCATAACGTTTCAGCTAAACAAGATAAATAAGTTCTGGAGATCTGCTGTTCAGCATTGTGCCTGTGGCCAACAATATTGTATTGTACACTTAAAAAGTTATTAAAATGGTAAATCTCATGTAGGAGTTCTTAGCACAATAGAATACCAAAATTAAAAACGATAGATTGTAGGCACGCAGACAAGCAGTTCAGGATACAATTTCTGTTTATTAGAAATCTGTGTATCCGTTTTGCATTTTGTACTTCCTTTAACAAGGAATGACACTTAACCACAGTATCTGGAAGCAATGTCGCTGATGAATATAACAAGCCCGTGCCATAAACAAAGAACATAAATAACACGCACTTGACTGTCCTGTCCTGGATTTGCTCGTCTCAGCATAAAAGCACATTTACCCTGTGACTCTTTCCTTACCCGTGTAGCAGGCATGCACCTCAGCATATTAATTTAAATATACAAATTTTTTGCATAGTTTATTTTCTATTTAGCACTTCCATTTCACTAGGAGTGGTAAAATAGTATTATCTGTTAATCTATTTCCTCTAACATGTATGTGTACTTTACCCTGTGCTGTGTCTAATATCTGGGAGTTTATATATTAAAGTTACCTGGAGAAACAGAATCAATAGGAAGCTTTATATATATATAAAACACACACACACACACACACACACACACACACACACACACATATATATATACACACAGTTGTCCCTTGATATCCATGGGGATTGCTTTCAGACGTCCTAGTGATACCAAAATCCAAGGATGCTCAAGTCCCTGACACAACATGGAGTAGTATTTGCATATAATTTATGCAAATTCTCCCACGTGTTTTAAATAGTCTGTAAGTTACTCATAATACCTAATACAATGTCAGTGGTATGCAAATAATTGTTACACTAAATTTTTTATGAAATAATGATAAGAAAACAAGTGTGCACATATTAAGTAGAAATACATTTTTGTTCAAATATTTAAAATCTGTTGTTTGTTGAATCCATGGATGTGAAACCCAAGGACACAAAGGTCCAAGTGTGTGTGTGTGTGTGTGTGTGTGTGTGTGTGTGTGTGTGTGTGTATGTTGTGCCTTCTTTGGCTATGTGCTTTAATAGTAGTAAAAGAAAAAAAAGAAAAGAAGAAAATACACACTTTATTTATTTTTTCAATATATTAAACATACCATCTTAGAAAGTAGTGAGCTGCCAAGAAAATGACTTTAAGTCTACAAAAAAAATTAAGACACTTCTCTAAAAATAGACATGCAAGCAGTCAACAGACCATGAAAAATGCTTAGCCTCATTAACCATCAGAGAAATGCAAATCAAAACTACAGTGAGATACTACCTAACTCTGGTAAGGGTGGTCACCATTAATAGGTCAAAAAAACCAACAGATGCCGGTGTGGGTGCTGTGAAAAGAGATCACTTCTACACTGTTGGTGGGAGTGCAAACTAGTTCAACCTTTATGGAAACCAATGTGGCGATTCCCAAAAGAATTAAAAATTGACTTTCCATATGATCCAGCAATCCCTCTCCTGGGAATTCCTTTCCTGGAGGAACATAAATTGTTCTACCAAAAAGACACCTGCACACGTATTTTTATTGCCGCACTATTCACAATAGCCAAAATATGGAACAAACCCTACTGCCCATTGAAAGTGGACAGGATAAAGAAATGTGGGAATATATACCATGAAGTATTACACAGCCATAAAGAACAAACAATTGTCCCTCGACAGACTTCGCAGCGAATGGGATGCAGTTGGAAACCATCATACTAAGTGATCTATCACAAAAACAAATAACTGAATACTGCATTTTTTCACTCAAAAGTGGGCCTTGAATGATAATCACATGAACACAAAGGAGAGATTGGCAGTCACTGGGCACTGGTAGGCAAGGCAGGGAGCGAGGAAGGAGGGAGGAGGGTGGGGGGTACCTGACAATACAAGGCGGACCAGGTTCACTACCAGGGGAAGGAGTGCCAGGTGGAGACCCAAACGACATCTTCATGCAGCCTATGTAGTTAATCGTCACTTGTACACCACATTCCTATAACAAAATTAAATTAAACTAAAATTAAAAAGGCAAAATAAGCCGGGCTCGGTGGCTCAGCCTATAATCCCGCACCTTTGAGGGCTGAGGTGAGTGGATTGCCTGAGCCCGCGGGTTCGAGACCCGCCTGGGCAGGCGAGACCTCATCTCTACAATAAATCAAAAATTAGCTGGGCCTGGTAGCGCGCGCCTGTAGTTCCAGCTACTCGGAAGGCCGAGGCGGAAGGATCGCCGGAGCCCAGCAGGTCGAGGCTGTGGTGGCTGGGAGCGGCCCTGCACTCCAGTCTGGGCGACAGTGAGACTCCAACTCAAAAAAAAAAAAAAAAAAAAAAAAAAGGCAAAATAAGACTTATTTGGGTGGTTTCTAGCCATTTGGGAGCCTTCTTGATTATTGCTGAAGATTACTGAACTGAACATCCTCTTTCTGTTTTCCTGATATGTCATCCCATGGCAGGGACCAAGTCTCTAGTGGTTAGCTGTGTTCCTTGCGGTCCTGGAACTTCCACTTACTGTCTAAGCAAATACAGGGATTTTCTAAGTGTCCACCAGATGTCACTGTTGACCAGAGAAATGTAACTAACTTGCTTCCGCTCTGAAACAAATAGAGTTAGTAATGAGTTGATTCCTAGAATAGAAAGGGAAAAAAGCCAGAGGAAGAAACAAGTAGATCTATAGTACAATCCGGTCTTAGGCAGGAAGTAACAGCTCTCTTCACTTCAAGTGAAGCAATGATTATCCTTCAGGTGATTTTACATCCACTCACATTTTAACCCCACAAAACCTGTTGGGTAACAGAACCGCTGCTTCTAGTTATGTCTATAGTGGATAGACCACTGAAAGCTGGGGACCTGGGTCCACCCTAGCCTTTGAGATCAGAACAGCGTCATCACTGGTCATGTTTCTTAATCAATCTGTCTTCAGTTTCTTTTATACAATAAAAAGTTGAATTTAGTAATTCCTCCCAATTAAAAAAATTATAATCTCTGTTTCAAAAATTTCAAAGAAATGCCTTTTCAAGGTAACCATTTACTAATTTAAGGGTCTGTGCTGTGTAGCTCAGGTCTTTTTCACTTCTTAGCGCAGACCAGAGTCCACTGGTACGTGGAGGATTTTCTGAACTGCTCTAATCTGTATAAACAAGAGTCCCACTGAGCAAATTACTTCCATAGGTCATTTTTTTTCTATATACGTAACATTATTTACAGTTTAACAAGTGAACTCTGTAGGATTTATTAAAAAATATTTTTTGCTTTTGTATTTCTTTTTGCTTGGAAAAACAGATTTGACTTACTTTTAAATAAATGTTTTAATGACATAAAATATATATGGACATACACATATATGAACAAGAAGATGAACATTCATGCCCACCATCCAGTTTTATGAAGTAGAATATATTTTTTAACTTTTTACACAAAGAAATCTAGTTCTCTATTTTATCAAAATTATATTAAAATCTAAATTTACTCCCCAACATGAAGATTTGTCCTCTAACAAAAGGTTATTTCTCTCTAGATTTTAGCTTTTAGTAGCTTCACACTCCTAGTTCGCTCTCACACTTTAGAAGGCAGAGACAAATCAAATTATTATCTAAACTTCACTTTTTTTTCAACTTAACCTTTATTTATTTTAAATTATTGTAGAGTGTAAATCTCCTTAATGTCAAAGACAAATTTATTTCATTTGGGGGGGATCCTGTAGGAAAAGAGAAGATAGTAGCCCAGAGAGGAGAAAGGGCCAATGAGGTAGTGGACATCTTCAGGGAGATTTCTAAACCTGGAATGTCTACATGTGACATTTGAATTTATCTGTCAAGTAGTAAATCAGTTTAATTCTTCTGCTAAACACGAGCTTTCAAGTGAGGTTCATGCCTTGTGAAGGTGGCACTACTGGGTGTGAAGGGAGCAGAGCAGCATTGGAGCCAGACAAAAAATAGAGGAAAAATTCAGACAAAGAAGGGAATCTGAATAAGGAAGGATAGGGAAAATGCAAACTCCCCATTTCTCAATTTATTTAGGGTGGTTTTATGAGTCATTTGCATTTATATATTATTAAAAAGGTTATCCTCATTACACGGAAAGATTTGAGATATCCAGAGAGTTGACATTCAAGTTACACATATATGCAGAAATAGAATACGCATTTGTTGAAAATATCAGAGTGTCTTCAAGTTCACACGCATGAATGACAAGGTTTGCTAATAAAAGCTTTTGATTCACTTGGAAGTTCACATTCTTTGAACCTCTTTGTGATTCATTTACATTTCTTTCTATAGAACTTCCTGGCAAATCTGGGAGGTCAGGGACACTCCTCTGATTGTTTTAAGCCTGAAAAGAAGTGAAACCGTGCACTTCTCAGTTGCTGGTCACTCTGGCAGCCTCTGAACCAATAATCTCTGCCACCCTCCCAAAGGGTTAAGAGCAAGCCCATGTTGGAAACTGAGCAGCAATTACGTACTGACTGGGAAAATTGCCAGTCATTCTTGGTCTCTGACCCTCTCTACAAGGTGTCCAGTGATTCTGCCTTTGAAATTTATACCCTAATCATACCTCACATTTGACAGTGTTTTGCATTTTTCAAAGCACATTTAAATACAGTCTTTTCCTTTGGATATTATCCCCACTGCAGACCTAGGTTGCTGGGGCAGATACAATGCACTGTGTTTTGCACATGAGAATCTAGGATAAAGAAAGGTAAAATTTCTTGCTCAAGGTCACGCAAAAACTCAGAGAAAACATATACTTTCCTTTCTCCAAGGCAGGTGAGTGTTCAGATGCAGGAAGTTACTTTCTGTCTCTAAACATAACCTTCAGTTCATTGTTGATAAAATAACTGACCAAAGCCCAAGCACTTCTAAGTCCCAAATTAGAGTTATGTATTCTTGCTGTTTTTTACTTTATGCCTTGGGAAGTAAATTCCAGGAAGTTAGAATAAAATGATGAATTAGTTGTTTCTGCAAAATGAGTAGTGAAATTTGTGAGGGCATTTTGAGCCCAACGTCCAAGTTTCCTCTTTAAATAGAAACTTCAGGATTATTCTTCACAGAGTTGTATGAAGCATCACAAATTCAGATCCGTATGAAATGCTAAGTCAGCATTTCCCCAAGTGCGATACTAATGAGTGTTTTACTTTAAAAAAAATGACTCCTTGTTCAAGTTAGTCAAAGTCCTTTGTGAAAGGACCTTTTCCAGTATCTCATATGTGTATATTCCTTACTGATAAACAGGACAAAGAATGGATTTCCCTAATTTACTTTCTCTTAGAAATTGTTATACAGAGAATTTTATTTTATTTTTTGGTCAGATTATTCTGTGTGCAAAGCTATGTTAAAGAAAATAATGTTGCAATGTCTCCTATACTCTTTCTTTGTAACATTCTTTCTAAGAAGTCATTGCAATTTTATATGTATATTGCACAAGAGTATTAAATGATAGCACATAAAATCATCAGGGAAATTTGATAAGCTGTTTTAAGATTTAAAATATACAAAGGTTTACCTTTTTCTTCATTTGCTAAAGAAAATAAAATGAGCAAATTTAATTTGTACTATGTATTTGTGTAAGTCACAAATGGCCCAAGCTGTAAAAGCTGAACATGGCAGGCTTCTAATACTCAGAGAGAATGAGGAATTGGATAAAAATGGACAGGGACAAGATCACAGAAAACATGTAACTTTCTCAGTTGTCCTCAGTGGAGAGGCTGCATCCTAAATGATCAGCAATCCTGATGGTCCTGTTTACTCCTCCAGATTCTCTCTGTTCAAGATTGAATTTACCTGTTCACTCATGAGGCTGACTGGGAGCTTACGTTTCTCTTTCTACAGCTTGTCTTGCGCTGATTCTGGGAGCAAATTAAAGATGCCCGTTCCCAGATAAAGCATGTCAGCTTGGATTGCAATTCAGTGGATCTTGAAAAGCAATGCTTTAACTCCTGCTTCTTCAGGACTGTTACAACTGGTACAGTTATGAAAAGAAACAAAATCACAATTATTTTATTGACATCACATTTGGTGGTAGTTAGTCTTGATTCCAAATGTTTTTCTGGGACTTGGGAATTTTCACAGCACTTTGACTTACTCTGAACTCTCATTTCCACTTCACAAGACATTGTACACAATGTTTTGTTTCGTTTTTCAAGGTATCCAATGACTTGTGTAAGACAATGGAGGCGGTTACTGTTTACATAGGACTAGATTCATGACCTCTGTCTCTGTGTTCTGTATTTTTGTTGCTGTTGTTGTTCATTTGCTAGTTTGTTTTTTTCTTAATATACAAGGGGAGACCCAGAAAAACCTGCAATTATATTTTGGAGGGTGGGCCCCTTGTAGTACACTCAGAATTTGTTCCCTCAGATCAAACAGTAAACCAGAGTTTTTATCTGGGAGTTTTGAGGTTGTGTCATGATTTGTGGAAGAAACATCCTAAGTTGTGAAAAACAGGTGACTGGTTCTTCAACATGACAACACACCTGCCCGCACCATGCTGTGTTGAGTGTTTAGCAGTTTTTTGACCCAAGACAGCATGACCCCGGTGCCCCACCCTATCTATTTATCTAATCTCACCCCCAAGTGACTTTTTTTTGTTTCCCCATATGAAAAAGTTTCTCAAAGGGAAACATTTTGCCAATGTGGAAGAGGTGAAACAAAAATGGCAAAAGCACTAAATGACATAGAGACCCACTAGCTCAAAAACTGTTTTGAGCAGTGGAAAAAGCATCTTGATAGGTGTATTGCATCAAATGGAGAGTACTTGGATGGTGACTGAAGTTTAAACATGTAAGAATACACAATTTTTTTATAAATAAATTCCATTGTTTGGGTACTCTTTACATATATAGCCTACTTCATGGAATAAGGCACCATTTCCAAGGTCACATAGTCATAAAATATTTCAATCATTAGTTTTGGAAGCCACTGTACTAAACTCCAACTTAAAGGCAAAATAAACTATGTTTGCAAGTCTTTAGAAGTGTGTTAAGAAACTTGTTTAACAATCAATGGAATATGTACTAATTTTTAAATATGTATTAGACATCCATTACTTTTTAAATTCAAGATTTATTGCATCATCAATGTTTAGGTTGAATTGCTTTGACAATTGCATATATCCATGTAATCATTACCCCAAGCAAGGTACAGAACATGTCCATTCTTGCAGAAAGTTGCCTTTGGCCCTTTTGCAATCAGTTTGTACTCTTCACAACCCCAGAGGAACGTTTTTCAATTTTTATTGCCTTGGATATTCTTGGACTTCATATAATTATAACCATGGATCGTATCCTTTCTTTGCATCAAGATTCTCTTACTTAACATAATATTTTTTGATATTTTTCTGTGAGGTGATGAGTATCAGTAGTTTGTTCCTTTTAATTGATAAATCGTATTTTTCTAGTATTAATATGTCACACTTTATTCATCTAGTCTTTTGATGAACATTTGAGTTGTTTCTACTTTAGACTATTATAAACAATGCTTATTTGAGCATTTTAGTACAATAATTTTTGTGGATATATATTTTTTTCACTTTTCTTCAGTAAATACCTAGGATTAGAATTTCTAAGTCATAAGTTAGATGTATGTTTTTTTCTCATAGGAAGATGATATTTCTCCATTCTATATTCCCTTCAGCAGCACGTGTGAAAATTCTGGTTGCTCGGTATTCTCACCAAAGTTGATGTTGTTAGTCTGCTTAATTTGAGCCATTCTTGAGGTTTTACTTTTTATTTCCCTGGTGATTAATGATGTTGACCTACCTTTCAGGATCCAGTGCTTATCTGTTTATCTTCCTTTGTAAAGTAAGCATATAAGACTTTAGTTTGCTTTCTTTTCTTCATTGTTTTATTTGTTGTTGATTTGGAAGAGATGTTTATGTGTTTCTTATTATGTATTATTTGTTATATATGTGCTGCATTTTTTTCTCCTAATTTGTGACTTACCTGTTACAATTTTGTTAATGATATCTTTTGATGAACACAAATTTTAAATTCAACAAAATCCAATTTATCATTTTATTCTTTTATGGTTAGTGTTTCAGCAGTTTTGTTTTTTAAAAAAATTGTCAACTTCAAGGTTGTAGAGGTACCCTCCTAAGTTATTTTTTAGAGAATTTATGGTTCTGCTATTTATGTTTAGATTCATGATCTGTCTTGAATTTTTTTGTGTGTATGGGACACATTTTGCAGGGCCAAGTTTGTATTTTTTCACACTAAGATATTTATTTATTTCAGCACTATTTGTTAAGACATTTTCCCCCCTATGGATTTGTTTTTTCACGTGTCTCAAATATCAATTGACTACATGTAAACATGACTTTCTGTTTCATTCCATGAATTTTTATTTGTCCATCCTTTTGACAATGCCACATTATCTTGAATACTATAGTATTATATTAACTCTTGACATCAGGCAGTAGTGTAAGTTCTCTAACTTTGTTCTTGTTTTGCCAAATTGTTTTTATGATTCTAGTTCCTTTAAATTTCCATATGCGTTTTAGAATTGCCATGTCTCTTTCCACACACACACCCAAAATCAGGCTGATATTTTGACTGAGATTGATTAAGTATATATACAACTCTGGAAAAGAATAGATATCTTAACAGTATGACGTCCTTCTATATATGAGCATTGTAGATCTATTTGTGTTTTATTCAATTTGTCTCATCATTATTTCCTATTCTTTTGTAGAATTTTTGAAAATGTTATTATAGATTATACATATTATTAGACTTTATTTTCCAATTGTTTGTTACTAGTATATAGGCATACAATTATTTTTGCATGTTGAGCTCATATCTTATGCCTTTACTAAATTCTTTTAATAGTTCTTAGAGGTTTTTTTTTTTTTTCAAATTTGAATTCCATAGAGTTTTCTGTGCCCCATCATGTCGTTTTTAAATAGTTTTACATCTTTTCCAACCTGATTTTTTTCTTTTTCAAAATTATTCCTAATCGTAGGAAATTGCATTCTGTTTCAGTATTAAGTACAATGTTACCTATAGACTTTTCATAGATTCTTTTTTACCAGATTGAAGGAGTTCTTTTCTATTCTAACTTTTTAGAGATTTTCAAAATTTTTTAGATGGATGTTATTATTAATTTTTAATGCATACCTTGAGATATTCATGCACTTTATCTTCTTTATTTTGTTAGTATTATGACCTACAATGGAGTATTTTCATGTTTTAAAACAACTTTTGCATTCCTGAGAGAAGTTTACATATTATTAGATCTAATTTGCTAATTTTCTTAGTCTTTATTTATATGTTTATGAGGGTTATTATGCCATGATTTTATTTCTTTGTAATATCATTGTCAGATTTTGCTAGAGGAGTTAGGCTCTGCATTCAAAGAAGTGATTGCACCCAAGGAGGAGATCTCTCAGCCCTTGGCACACTGTGTATGATGGTTTTCTTTTGCTCCTCTGCCTGAGATAAAAGCATCTCTGGTCTCTTGTCTCCTAGGAAAGGCTGATCATTTTCTTGAACTCAGTTTATTTAGCTTTCTTTGCATAGCCAACACTTGAATGGTTTTTTTAAAAAACTAGGACATTACAATAAATCCAGTTTGTTCTACATGTTAGGATATGAGTAATGGTGTCATTCTTAGGGTAGAAGTGATGGTTTCATTGACTTTCTGTTTTTCTTCCAGAAGACTATTTCAAAATGTACTTTTATTGCCTCCATATTATGAATGATGAGCAGAATTCCAAGGTTTCACAGCTTGAAGTTATTAAACTTGAATCTAGACTTTAGTTCTTATTTGACTCCCTTACCCATGATCTTAACAGATTCTACAAAACCAAGATTAATCACTTTACATTTAGAGAAGAAGAAAGAATAATAAAGATGTTCCCTGACTTATGATGGTTTGACTTATGAGTAAAAACTTCGTATTGGTATGAAAACTTACATTCAGTAGAACATCAATAAAATATATGAGATCTTCAACACTTTATTATAAAATAGGTCTTATATAAGATAGTTCTGCCCAATTCTATGCTAACATAAATGTTCTGAACATGTTTAAAGTAGGCTAGGCTAAGCTATGATGCTCAGTAGGTTAGATGTAACTATATTAAAAACATTTTCAACTTACAATATATTCCATTTACAATGTGTTTATTAGGACATAATCCCATTGTAAGTCAAGGAGAATCTGTACATTGTTCTTAAGTACTATCTAATTTTAGTCTTTGCTGAAGCATAACTGCAATACCAGGCAAGGATTTTCTGAATTAACTCTACTTTGACCTTCACTGATCTACCAAGAACTTGAAGGAGTATTCACAGAAGAATCACTGCTTACTTTCTACTCGATATAAGTTTGGAAAAAAGTCAGCATGTACTCTATCTGCACCTCTTAGAATATATTGAGCTTTCACTCAAAATGAAATCAAGACCTCTGAACTGTTAATTTTGAAGGGGCAAGAATATTTTTCTATATATTTATTGCTAGGAAGTTATAATGTCCAAGACATTAGTTTGCATGCATTCATATAATCGGAGCATTTCTGTTCAAATGTAATCAGTGTAAAATGCAACTCTGTTGTATTTTAAATGGAAAAATTAATTAACATCAAAAACAATATATTGTCATAAAAAGAGGGAAGATTTGTCTTCTTGTTTTGCTCTGTTGTCTCTGGCAGAAGGCAGGCAGGGGACTGTTATTTCTTCTCATTATTATGGACCCCAAAGTACTTTTGGCCAAAGTCACTGGAGCCCCTTCTTGTCTGCCTTGTAGTCAAACCATCAATTTCTTTCCTTAGCCCCAGGAAACAGACTTTCTCACACCAATTTCCTGTCTGTGAATTCTAAAATAATTGTTTGGTTTTCTGAGTTTCAGGGAAGAACTGGGTTTAGAAATTTGGAATTTTGGGGGTAGGGAGGGCTGGAAAATTTTAGAGAATTCTAGACAGCTGGAAGACTGTAGAATTTACTTAGGAAAGAGCTGAAGAAATTTTAATTAGAAGAGAATAAATGCTATAAACATTTACTTTCTTTATAATTTGTCAATTTAGAATTGTGAATAGAGTGTTTTTTCTTTTTTAATGAGCTATAATATATAACTTCCTTTAGCTTTGAATAATTACAAAACATTATTTAAAAATGCATTGCTCTATTTATTCATAAAGCAATCATTCATTACATACAAAATGCCAGCCTCTTTTATCATAAACCTTAAAATGCATATTCTCTGGTAAATAAACAACACACTTAAACACAATGAAAATACAAAGTCAAATACCATATATGGCATGCTTTAGAAGCATAGAGAAAAAAGTAACCTGTTACCTTTCCATACAAGAAAACTGAAAAAAGCTTAAAAAAAGTAAAATTAGAATTTGAATATATAAGTAGCTTATAGAGAATAAAAAGAGGCAACTTCCAGGCAAAGGGAACAGCATCTCTTCACTGTAATGCCAAAGTAAAAATACCAGTGAACAAAGATCTTGGTGCACACAGAGAAATGCATGTAGTAGTTCAATGCTGCTAAGTGTGGTGGGCTTGGGGCTAGAACGAGATGAAGAAGTCAGGTAGAGGAGGAATTTCTAAGGCTTGAATTTTACGCTGCAGAAAATAGAGCTTACTGGAGAAATGCAAGCTATGATTAGAGAGACTGAGATTCTCCAATATTTTTATAATTATTATATTGGCTAAGGAAACAGAAGCAGATGCTCTTGATTCCAGTCCGGTGAGTTGGAAGAGAGGCAATGGAATAAGGTTTGGGCAACCTTCTTATAAAACTGACTTTATTAGCACTTATTTTTATTTCCTTAATCTCCTTCTCCCCTACCCTCTTTTCCTCCCTCTGCCTATCTATATCTCCGTCTCTATAAGAAGAAGAAACTGCTGAGTGTGGTGGTTTACACCTGTAATCCCAGCACTTTGGGAGGTGGAGGTGAGAGGATTGCCTGAGTCCAGGGGTTCGAGACCAACCTGGGCAACTTGGTGAAACTTTGTACAATATATCAAAAATTAGCTGGGTGTGGTGACACACATTTGTAGTTCCAGCTACTTGGAAGACTGAGGCAGAAGATTCACTTGAGCCCAATGGGTCAAAACTGCAGTGGCCTCAGGCATGCACTCCAGCCTGGACAACAGTGAGAGTCTGACCAAAAAAAAAAAAAAAAAAGAAGCTTTTAGAGGATGGTCTTGGCCTAACTTTACAGGCATGGCTTCAAAGACTATACCCTTCTTCGGATAGTCCTCCTAATAAAATTGTGGTTTGATCATTCAGATTTAAATTAATTTTTTATATGGCTTATACAAGGGACAAAAGCTGCAGAGATGTTAATAGAGCAGGATTTGTATGCAGAGTTTAGAGTCAATGAAGAAAAAGCACACCAGCCCTTTGACCTTAGAGACTTGGATGCAGTTAATCTGTTACAATAATATTTTTGATTTACTAACATGAAAAATAAAGCCATTCCATTTGTGGTTAAATTTAGGTGGTGTTCAAAGCAAACAAAGGTGTTAAGATTACATTCTAGCTGGAAAAAATAAAATAACTTCACTCTTTGACATTGAAAATTAAGGAAAAAGAGCACCTGCTTCAGTGACACTTTTCTTTACTGAATAGGAACATCCCCAGAAACCTAAGGAAAAATAACAGCCCGTATACTCAACTTCTTCATAGCAGTCACTCTTTTCTTCTCACTTACAACTCCTTCTAAACTAGTCTTTACTGTCATCTAAGATGTCTTTTATGTAAACTTTCATTTTTTAAGTAGTTGATCCACTAATCTCCAGTTTAAAAACATTAGGACAGACTTCTGGCAAGATGGTGACGGGGCAGCTGTGAGACCCTCCACTGAGGAGAACACAAAGAGATCCTGGTTCTCTCCCCGGAGGCTGCAGATCCCATCATTGGCAGCCTGCTCTTCAGGCTCAGCCGTAGACTTTGGAGCTCAGCCGTAGACTTTGCTGAGGCATCACCACTGTCTGAGAAGCTACTGTGGTTACCGCTGCTGCCTCCACAGCCAGTAGCCATTCCACATCACACCACCAGTGCCTGAGGTGAGCTGTAGCTGCTGCCGCCACCGCTGCCTCCAAGGCAGCCATTACACATCGCACCGCCTGAGCCTGAGGTGAGCTGCCACCACCATTGCTACTGCTGCTGCCTCCACCAAGGCAGCCATTCCACATCGCACTATCAGTGCCTGAAGTGAGCTGCAGCCACTGCTGCCAAGGCAGCCATTACATATCGCATGGCCTGTGCCTGTGACAATCCATGACTTTAGACCTTCAAGCCCCTGTGAGCAAGATCTGCTGAGGTCTACTCTACCCAGATGTCCTGCCAGGCCGTGGGTCTCCTCCCATGTGCCTTGAGGCAACATCTCCCTCCCCTTACTGGCAGAGAGCAGCTGAGATAAAGACCATCTGGAGCAAGGGATAACACCACCTGCTGGCGATTCAAGGTAACAACACCGAAAGGGGAGAAATGGAAGCCTGACAGACACAGGCCAGATCTGAGTGGTGAATGGGGCAGTGGTGAACTGAGTGATGATCCGAACTGCCCTTCACAGCAGGCCAGGGGCAACTGATCCTAACTGTGGACAAACTTACCAGCCTGAAAAGACAGCTAGAAACCAGAGCTGAAAGGACATTCGACTTAAACAAAAAGTCTCAGAGTGTGCTTGTTTCTGTTGGTCTACTGACTTGATTCTATTCCTTCTGTTTTGTTCTCCCCCCCTTTTTTTTCTTCTTTTCCCTTCTTTTCTTCTTTTGGTAAACCATATCTTTGGATAGAGGAATAACACACCAATAAGGTGGTTGGTAAGCTTGTATGTTAGCAACATTGTGTGTTTTAGTTTTTTTTGTATGGGAGTTGGTTAGTTTGAAGCCCTGGTCTATTGTTTTTATATGTTTCAAT
This sequence comes from Carlito syrichta, assembly GCF_000164805.1. Classification (NCBI taxonomy): domain Eukaryota; kingdom Metazoa; phylum Chordata; class Mammalia; order Primates; family Tarsiidae; genus Carlito; species Carlito syrichta. Next base: position 453,527 of record NW_007223833.1, on the reverse strand, counting down.
TTTTGTCTCTCTCTCCATTTGTTGGTACACTTATCTGTTTTCACCCTTACTCCTCTCTCTCTCCACCCCCCTCTTCCCCCCACTGCCTTCTCCATTCTCTTCCCTCTGTTAACTGCATTTTATTTCAGGGAGTAAACCCACAACCCCACTGCATGGACAGATTCCAAGGCAGTAGAAAGTGGGTTTCAGATTATTCATACATCCGTTGGTGGATACCAGGACCTGCAGATAGATTTTGAATCACAGCTCCCCCCTTAAGTAAATCTCAAAACTGCAAAATGGACCACCCCCAACCTTCAGTGCAACTCCAGAATTGAACAAAGTAAGAGGAAATACATAAAGAAGAATAGGAGATTGAACAAGCCCTCCACCCCTGAATAACAGAATTAAATAAGACGGTGATGTGGAGGGAAGGAAAAAGTAGGGAACGGAAAAACAAAAACAAAAAACTGCACAAATGAAGAAAAACCAAAAGAAGAATATAGGTCTCACACAGACCCCTGGGAGGTCAGACACTGGGAAAACAGACTTTGGAACACAAACAATGAAGAGCCTCCAGAATGACTGGTCACATGAAACAAAACAGGACATCCAGACATTAATAGACAGAATAAAAAAAAATTGAGGAGAGACAAGAGGAAAATAGGAAGGAGCTGATGTTAGAAATAACAGCAGCAAAGAATACTGTGATGGAAATGAATAACAGACTAATAATCATGGAAAGCAGAATTAGCCAAGCAGAAGAAATTTCTCAGAGCTCGAAGACCAAAACACAGAACTAACTCAAACTGTCAAAAACATAGAAAAGGAACTCAAAAAGGCTGAACAACACCTTCAAGAAATGAATGATTACTTCAAGAGACTGAACCTAAGAGTAATTGGCTTTCCTAAGACAGAGAGAGAAACAGAGGCCACACTGGAACAAACATTTCATGAAATCATTCAAGAAAACTTCCCTCATCTCATCAGTGATGCAAAATTCAAACACAAGAGATTCAGAGAACCCCTGCAAGACAACAAAAGAGAAGACTAAATCCCAGACACATAATAATTTGCCTAAACAAAGTAGGTATAAAAGTAAAAATCCTAAAGGCTGCAAGAGAAAAAGGTCAGATTACCTACCAGGGAAGACCAATTAGAATAGCAGCAGATTTATCTACAGAAACCCTCCAGGCTAGGAGAGCTTGGAGCCCTACCTTCTAAGTTCTAAAAGATAAACAATTCAACCAAGAATAACCTA
>NW_007223833.1:449267-452182 GCF_000164805.1 Carlito syrichta | reverse complement strand
GAAAGTATTGAACACAGAAGAAAAGGAAAAAAGAACAACAACGTTCTTCACAAGAGTACAGGCAAAAGATTAAAAACACACATGAACCAACTCCAGAACCAAAGGAAAGACAACACACAAACAGAAAGAACAACAACTCTGTAAGAACATTATGATAGGGATCAACTCTAGCATTACTTTCTTTTTTTTTTGAGTTGGAGTCTCACTCTGTCACCCAGACTGTAGTGCAGTGGCTGCTCCCAGCCACTGCAGCCTCGACCTGCTGGGTTCCAGTGATCCTTCCTTCTCAGCCTTCCAAGTAGCCGGAATTACAGGCATGCACTAACACGCGGCTGATTTTTTGATTTACTGTAGAGATGAGGTCTCGCTGCCCAGGTGGGTCTCGAACCTGCGGGCTCAGGCAATCCACTCACCTCAGCCTCCCAAAGGCATGGGATTACAGGCTGAACCACCAAGCCCGGCTAACTCTCACATTTCAATAATTAGCTTGAATGTGAACAGATTCAATGCACCACTGAAAAGACATAAAATGGCAAAATGGATAAAATATCACCAGGCAACAATTTATTGCCTTCAAGAGACTTACCTCACTAGAAAGGACACTTACAGACTCAAAGTAAGAGGATGGAAACAAATTTTCAGGTGAACGGAACACGAAAGAAAGGAGGAATTGTGATCTTAATCTCAGACAAAATACCCTTTAAGCTATCAAAAATCAAGAAAGATACAGAAGGCCACTACATAATGATAAAAAGTTCAATCCATCAACAGGAAATATCCATCCTAAACATATATGCACCCAAAATAGTAGCACCAACTTTTATAAAGCAGCTTCTAGGTAAACTAAAAAAAGATATCGACTCCAATACCATCATAGCTGGGGACTTCAATACCCCACTCACAACCCTAGATGGATCATTAAGACAAAAAATTAGCAATGAGATCCGAAACTTCAATGTCACTCTTGACCAAATGGACTTAATTGATACCTACAGAACACTCCATCCAAAGACCACAGAATATACATTCTAGTCATCACCACATGGAACGTATTCTAAGATCGACCACATACTTGGCCATAAATCAAGTATAAGCAAATTTAAAAATACTAAAATTTTATCATGTATCTTATCGAACCACAGTGGAATAAAAATAAACATTAACAACAACAAGGTCCCCCCAAAACCCACAAAGACATGGACACTTAACAGCATGATGCGAAACAACTCCTAGGTCAACAATGAAATCAAAACAGAGATTAAAAGATACCTGGAAACAAATGAAAATGAAGAAACATCTTACCAAAATCTCTGGGATGCCATGAAAGCTGTAGTAAGAGGGGAATTTATATCCCTACAAATGCACATTAAGAAAATGAAAGGATCACAAATTAACAGCCTAACAAGCCACCTAAGAAAGCTGGAAAAGCAAGACCACCAAAACCCTAATTTTAGCAGAAGAATCCAGATCACCAAAATAAAAGCCCAAATCCAGGACATAGAAGACAAAAAGATAATACAAAAGAGCAGTGAAACAAAAAGCTGGTTCTTTGAAAGGATAAACAAGATCGATGGTCTCCTAGCTAGACTGACCAAGAAAAAGAGAGAAAAAGCCCAAATAAACACAATCAGAAACACAAAAGATGAAATCACATCTGACCCTGAAGAAATAAAAAGATCATTAGAGACTACTATGTACACTTGTATGGAAACAAACTTGAAAACCTTAAGGAAATGGAGGATTTTCTGACATCACACAACCTGCTTGGTTGAAACAAGAAAAAATTGAGGCCCTAAATAGACGAATAACAATCAAGGAACTTGACTACATAATAAGAAAACAACCTACCCAAAAAAAGCCCAGGTCCAGATGGCTTTCCAGCAGAATTCTACAAAACATTTAAGGAGGAGTTGATACCAATCCTACTGAAGATATTCCAGGCAATTGAGAAAGATAGAACCCTCCCCAAATCATTTTATGAAGCTAACATCACATTGCTACCCAAGCCAGGTAAAGATCCAACAAAAAAAGAAAACTACAGGCCAATATCTTTGATGAAAATAGATGCTAAAATTCTCAACAAGATCCTAGTGAACTGGATTCAACAACACATCTCAAAAATCATCCATCATGACCAAGTAGGCTTCATCCCTGGGATGCAAGCCTGGTCCAACATTCGTAAAACCATACATGTAATTAAATACATCAACAGATGTCAAAACAAAAACCACATGATTATATCATTAGATGCAGAAAAAGCTTTTGAGAAATCCAGCACCCCTTCTTGATAAAAACCCTTGAACATCTAGGCATACGGGGAACATACCTCAAAATAGTAAAAGCCATCTACGAGAAACCCACAGACAGCATACTCCTAAATGTACAAAAATTGGAACCATTTCCCCTGAAAACTGGAACAAGACAAGGATGCCCACTCTTACCCCTCCTGTTCAATATAGTATTGGAAGTCCTGGCTAGAACAATCAGAGAAGAGAAAGTAATCAGGGGTATCCAAATAGGAAAAGAGGAAGTCATGTTATCTCTCTTTGCAGATGACATGATAGTGTACCTTGAAAACCCAAGAGAATCTGTCAAAAACCTCCTTACACTGATAAAGGCCTTTGGCAATGTCTCAGGATATAAAATAAATGCACAAAAGACAATCGCATTTCTTTACACCAATAATAAACAAACAGAAACCCAAATAAAAAACACAATTCCATTCATGATAGGCACAAAAAAAAAAAAAAAAAAAAATACCTTGGCATCTTCCTAATCAGAGACATGAAAAACCTTTACAATGAAAACTACAAAACACTGCTCAAAGAAATCAAGATGACACAAATAAGTGGAAAAATATCCCATGCTCATGGATTGGAGATCAACATTGTGAAGATGTCCATCTTACTAAGGCA
>NW_007223833.1:424385-448955 GCF_000164805.1 Carlito syrichta | reverse complement strand
GAAGCTAAACCTCAATTTCTCAACCAACTCATCTTCAACAAAGCCTCCACCACCTACCACTGGGGAGAGGAGAACCTATTCAGTAAATGGTGCTGGGAAAACTGGCTGACCACATGCAGAAGACTCAAACAAGACCCCTATCTGTTCCCATACACAAAAATTAACTCTAAATGGATCAGAGACCTAAATGTAAAACCTCAAACCATAAGAACCTTAGAAAATGCAGGACACACCCTTATGGAATTTGGAACTGGCATCCAATTCCTGAACAAAACCTGAAACCCACAGGCCATAAGAGATAAGATAGACAAGTGGGACCTCATTAAACTGACAAGCTTCTGCAAAGCCAAAGAAACCATCAAGAGAGCAGGGAGACAGTCCACAGACTGAGAAAAAGTATTTGCCAACTCCAGGTCCGACAAAGGGCTAACATCTTGGATCCACAAGGAACTCAAACGTGATGAAAAGAAAAAAACAAACAACCCCAAATAAAGTGGGCAAAAGATATGAACAGACACTTCTCAAAGGAAGACATCCGAGCAGCCAACAGACACATGAAGAAATGTTCAACCTCACTAATCATCAAGGAGATGCAAATTAAAACCACACTGAGATACCACCTAACTCCAGTCAGAATGGTAATTATCAATAACTCAAAAAATAACAGCTGCTGGAGAGGGTGTGGTGAAAAGGGAGCACTCCTATACTGTTGGTGGGAGTGCAAACTGGTGCAACCTCTTTGGAAAACAGTGTGGCGATTCCTAAAAGCTCTAAATATCAACCTCCCATATGACCCTGTAATCCCCCTACTGGGAATATACCCTGAAGAACTAAAATCACTCTACCAAAAAGACACCTGTACACATATGTTTATCGCAGCATTGTTCACAATAGCAAGAACCTGGAATCAACCATAGTGTCCATCAAAAGAGGACTGGATTAAAAAAATGTGGTACATATACACAATGGAATACTACGCAGCCATAAAAAAGAATAAAATCCTGAACTTTGCAGCAACCTGGATGGAACTAGAGTCAATAATACTGAGTGACCTCTCACAGAAACAAAGATCTAAGTATCACTTGTTCTCACTCATATAGCGGACCTTGAACATCCACCGTAAAACTATAAAAAAAAGGACTGACAGTGGTAGGAAACTATGGGGGAGGAAGGGAGGTGGGATTAATGTTAGTCAATATCTGTCTGGGGACAGGGAGACACCCCTTATCAACAAGGGTGCCTGAACGAAGCATATGTGTATACCTAACCCTAAACTGTACCCCACAATATCAAAATAAAAAATATTGACATTAAAAAAATAAATAAAAAAAAACAACTCAAAGTTTAAAAAAATAATTAGGACATTTTGGTAAAAGCTAAATTCTTAGAAAATTCTATCTGCTATAAAACAACATGAACTACACCAGGATTTCACATCACAGGTAAGGAGTTTGATTTGTTTTTATATTTTTCTAGTCTTTCTTTTTTTGTACTTTCTTTTTTTGTACTTTCTGATTGAGATTATATATTTAAAGACAACTTGGTTCTTTCTAAGCCCTTCAGGGGTGGAACTGTTAGGTTCGGCGGAGTAGGAAAGGTGTTCAAGTATTAGAAACCCCTGTTAGTATTGTAAAACTCTGGTGCTTTGGAAACACACATGTAAAACTAATAGCAGACATTTCTGAGATTGACTGCTAGTCTCAGGAAAATAAACTCAGAGAATATATACCATATATTTTTAAAACCCCTACTTCTTTGTAGTCACATCATTGGATATAGTTATGTCGTTAGATACAGAAACAGCTTTTGATAAAATCCAGCACCCCTTCTTGATAAAAACCCTCAAACATCTAGGCATACGGGGAACATACCTCAGAATAGTAAAAGTCATCTACAAGAAACCCACAGCCAACAGGCCCACCTGGCCATTCGATGAGAAGCCCAGTCCTCCAGGAGGGGCACATGTGTTCTTACAGGCTACAGCTGCTACATGCCTGGCAGGCTGCCCAGGTCTTTTCCTCTCTTTGCGCTCAAAGGAATTTATTGAACTTATTGTATGTATCTGAAATTTATCAATTAATGTGAACATCACTTGGTTTGGTTACTGAAATATTTGACGAGACATTCTAGCATACGAACTTTCTTTTAATGTCAGATTCAATGTATAAACTAGGGATAACAATATAAGATAGGCATATCTTACAAATCAATTAGTGTAATATTATTCAAAGTGAGTCATTACCTAATTGGTCTACTGTCTATTTTCATGTAGATTAAATCTTCTATTATTTAATGTGATCTTGTTTATTTAATGAGTTTTAAAATCATAGAATTGGAAACAAGACTAGAGAATAGCAGAATTGGTTTTAAAAGGGGGCACAAAACTAGATAATTTACAATGACTGTTGGTATACCTAAACCTGAATTAAACCTCCCGTGTTTAAAATAAAAATAAAAAAAGAACACTATATTATAGGGAGGTCTATATCCTGAGGCAGAAATCACAAAGGAGCATATAAAACTAACAATGTTGCTCTAGAATAATAGGCAAAAACAAATATACAAAAAATTGGCAACACTATTTTTTCATTACATATAGTGAGTTTCTTTTCATAAGGCTCTTAAGATGTTTTGTATGGGCCACTACACTTACTGAAGGGATTTCGGTATCAGAAAAATGGAGATAAATTAGAAAGGGCTTGTGAGCAGAAAGATAGATAAAGGACTGTGGAGTTTACCCATTAGAAACATAATTGAGTGAAAAATATGGTTTGACTCACCACTAATGTAGAATACAGCCTCTAAGAATGTGATAAATGTGAGTAACCCAGACTCATGGAATTTAATGAGTGTGTGTTAGAAACGCTAGGGGTGAACAGACTTTTCATCTCATGGTTGGTCACAGAAGTCCTAACTAGACAGCCTTGCTGGTTGGGTATATTCTCTTAGGCTTCTGTGAAGGTGACTAGAGATTTTAAGGCTAGATACATAGACCAGAAGAGAGAGTTGCGTGAAGAGCATAGGCATCCTAGTTAGAACAGACTCCTGGCAATGTGCAGAGTGCAACAGATTGTCTGCATGTGTGTTATCATCAGTGGATGTGGCCAGCCAGAGGAGTTACTCCTAGAGTGCTGTGCTCTCCACTGTCAGAAATTGTCAGCCTGAATTTATGTTGTGACTTCAGGAGAGCTGCAACAAGTCCTGCAATCCTTTTTGGTATTGTCCTGTAAGGCAATGATCCCAGAGGCAAGGCTTTTGCTTTTCAGACAAGCTATACTTTCCCATGGGGACTCTGATGAGTGTAGCACAGAATTTCAAACCCTGAGAAAGGAGAGCAAAGGAGAGTTATATTAGTATCAGCAGTGGCAAAGATGGCAGGGATGTGAATTCCAATCGATGTTGAGGAGGTTAAAACTCAGAAGCACAGTGGGCATGGCATTGGAAGTGTGTGTTATTGATTATGAGATAGGACACTCAATAGTGTGCAGGTCCCTGACTGTTCTAGAGCCAGGGGAAACTTGGGAGCAAACTGTAGTATCAGTGATACAAACTGCTCTTCCTCCAGATGTTGAAGACTATCAGTGGTAGTTTTGCAATGTGTGGCACTCAAAGCTATTCTTGAGTGGTGACACCGTGCTTTGGGGTATTAGAAAGACAACATGGAAACTTCCATAAAACTTAACTGAGTTGCTAGGGCAGTGATGACATTGTCTGACCATTACAATAATTTAGCCTCAGCCTCCTATGTCAAAAAATGACTGAACTGGGCCTTTGTCTTCAAGGAGATAATTTTTGTCCAATTTAGAGTTTATAAATGAATAATGACAAAAGGGTTCTTTAGCAGCTTTATGCAATCTGGTGAGCAGAATGTGACTGCAGAGCATATGCTGGTCTGCAATTAGGAGCATTCAAGTACATTAGGGAATCTATGTTTAATATCTACAGATATTTTTTAACCGTTTAATATCATTTCATTTCCTCAATCTTAGTAGTCATATTCTTGTGTAAGGAACATAATAGTAATATTGATTGTTTTTATATGTTCTTATCTATAATTCCATATCTTGATGTATGCATATGTGTGTTTTTATAATGTGATATTAATAGTAATGTTTTATACATAAGAATATTTACTACTACAAAATGGTAGGTATCAAAACCTTTATCTATTTTTATTTATAGTTCCAGATTATGATGTGTTTGTTTGCATATATGGATCTGTGGTTATTGTGTTATAAATAGTGACTATTTTTATGTTGGCTGAAAATGATGCAACTAATTAAGACATAGTTTTAATATAAACTATAAAAACAAATATTTATGCAGTGTTTTGCAATGTTATATGCATTGATATTTGCTTATGCCTAACCAGGCAGCCTAAGAATGTGAAAGTTTTACTGTCTAAGGATCCAGTTTATGCTACTTAGATGTGCCCTACCACTTATCTTGTACTCATCAACAAAGAGAATATACACTATTCTTATAAATGAGGAAGTCACTAGACACTTGTAGTTTGGAGAAAGGCTTTTAGAGGGTTATTGCAAGAAAACAGGCAAGAATAGGATATTTATCTGTTCTTTTGGAAACAAAAAATGAGGAGTGGGGATAAAACATGAAGGTATTATCTTTTAAGCACTTTTTCCTAAAAGTGGAACATGTGAAAGAGGATGAGAATACGAATCTCAGCTCCTCACAGATGTACCAGTTCAGCTCATATGAGTAAAGAATTTCAATGACTGATACAAGGCTTAAAGAACACTTATTGGTTCTTACCCTCTAATGTGGGGAATTTCCCTGGAGCCTATCTTGAAATCTATAAGTATTTTGTGAGAAAAACAAGAAAATGTCAAGGCCTTCAACAATGACTTCAGAAATACTGGTGTATAAGTAATATTTCAGATGGAGTATTTGCTAAGTTGAAAATAGATTATGATAAAGTTATCTTAATGAATAATGGGAAAAGTTGCAACTATTATAAACCAATATGTATAAAGATGATTTAGCTTTTTTAGCTGACTTTAGCAAGACAGTTGCAAGAATAGCTTTAAAGGCACCATGTCTCTGTCTATATGTTACTTGAGGAGAGGAATGAACTCTGAGGAAAGATTTATCTTTGACTGGAAAAGAATTCACTCTTGGCAGTGAACCAGCATCTAGAATCAAAGAAAACTAGATCATGCCAAGAAAAAAGAATTATGTTCCCTAAAAGACACAACAAATTATCTTCATTGTTTTATTTACTTTTCAGGAATAGTCAATTTGGGGTGATAGAAATATGGTATTTATGATATTTTCAAAATTTTGCAAGTATACAATATGTGTTTGGGTAAACAGAACTGTTAAATGAGAATCTCTTAGAGTTTCATCTTCACTCTTAAGATGCATGCTTGAATGTAGAAAATGATAGGATGAGTAGATACTACAAAGAAAGCCATAGATAAGAATGATAACATTTTAAACCATGCTTTCTGTCACTCAAAATGATAGCTAAATGTTTACAACTTCCATTTTTTCCTGTATGACCCCTCTACTTAACTTAGCGCTTTTCTAATTAAATTGATTGGAAGTCAGTGAGCCCTTGCAAACTTTGTCCTGTATGTTGAGCAGTGTGTGTCACAGGGACTGTGTATCAGGATGGCCTGATGGGTGCAGGGGAAAACCTGGAGCCAGCCTGCCTGGCTCTGAAGCTTGGATTCGCTCCCAGCTAGTTGTGTTGTCTGGGGGGAAGTTAGTTCATGTTCTGTACCTTACCTCCTCATCGGTACAATGTGGAGATAAAAATGGTATTCTACTTCTAAGTTGTGACGCTAATCCGTGATCACCCCTCCCTCCTTTAGCAGTGCCTGGTGTCTGTTATTTCCATCCTCATGCCCATGTGTGCCCAGTGTTTAGTTCTCAACTATGTGAGAACACGTGGTATTCAGTTTTTTGTTTCTGTAGTAATTAACTTAGAATGATGGTCTCCAGCTGCATCCATGTTGCTGCAAAGGACATGATTCTGTTCTTCTTTATTGCTGTGTAGTATTCTATATGTGTATATGTACCACATTTCTTTAGCTAATCCATCTTTGTTGGGCATCTGGGTTGGTTCCATGTTTTTGCTATTGTGAAAAGTACTGCAGTGAACAAACAAGTGCCGGTGTCTTTTTGGTAGAGTGATTTGGGTTGGGGGCAGGAAGGGCTCCCTCCTCAGAAGCCCATACCTTGCCTTCACACAATATACTTATATAATAAATCCTTACATGTATTCCATGATTCTAAGATAAAAAATAAAAAATATTGTGAAGCTTAAATTGTTGTAAAGGGTAAATTCATTAGTACATATGTAGTAGTGAACAAAGGGCTTGACTCTAAGAAGCATTCAATAAATGTTTATTAATATTATCATTGTGAAACAAGATTTATTCACAAGGAGATGCATCTAATACCTCTTATAGCTCACAGTATTTTTTAACGTTGAAAAAAATTTACATTCTTTAAATAAACTAAAAAACTCAAGGGGAATCTTTCCTTGATCAACTTTTTCCAGAGACTCAGAGAGAATAGTGGTTGAAAATAGGAAAAAAGCAAATTAATAAAAAGGGAGATCAAGACCATAAAGGAATTAGAGACATTAAAGAATATTAAGAAATGCACTAATCTGACACATGTCAGAAAGCATTAGCATCGTGTACGAAGAGAAGAACTAAGTTAATGCAATGACTACAAATGAATCATTTAAAAAGAGCCTTATTCTCTCCAGAAACGATGTCCACAAAGAAGGGAGGACAAACCATGCTTGTTTCTAGTGTTTGAAAGGAGGAAACGAGGAAACAAAAGGCAAGCGAATGAGGAAGAAAGAAAAGAAATAAGACTTATGAGTTGGTTATCATTTGAGGGGGCAAATTGAAAAATCTCCTGCCACACAACACACATACAATGGCGAAGATGTGACATTCTTGGTTGGGATCCACCCTGGTATACATTACTGAACAAATAAATTGCATATTCCTGTTCTAATATATAGAAACAATGTGGTCTTGAAGTATATTTTAGTCCCTCATTCATTAGGCTTCTAATGTCCCACCATGGACTGCAAGCTCACACATCTGTGGGAAAGATACACAGAACAGGTGACAGAGGCAGGTGCACCTGTGCATGCTCTGTGTATGTGGTCATGACCCTGGACAAGCAAAGGGGAAGCCACTACTTCTGACAAATATTCAGGCTCATTGTTTCAGAAATTGGAATTCTTATTTGAAATTATATGAAATAATATAATACTAAAACATTACTCAGAAAAAAATGGAATTAAACATCATTTTGCTTGAATTTTTTTCTTTTCTCTTTTTAAATATTTTCTTCTTTGCCCCATTGTAACATGAGTCTATGAATGTGATTTTACAGTTATGACTTGATACATAACAAAGAATTCCCATTTGTATCACTTTGTAGATAAACTGAATAACTTGGTGTTTCCTAATTATACCCAGTCCTATACTATATCTGATCCTTTTCTCATATTTAAATGTTTTCCTACGTTCATTCTCTGGCTGTCTAAGTTTCATTTCCCACAAATATTGTGAGCTCCTGACACTTGACAAAATTACTTCTAGTTGAAAACAACTTTTCCAACTCTAAGTCTTCATAACATTTATTTATGTCTCTTATGATATCTATAAATTCTACCTCATGCTATATTTTCATTAAAATCATATCCTAGTCATTTTTGCATTAGCAAAATAATGCTTACATAGTACATGCTATATAGCAGTTGCCACTGTATTCATTTTGGTATATATTTTCCATTCTTCTCCATGGAAATGAGGCAAAATCATCTATTAAGATCTAAAGTGACTGAATAAATGTAGCCATGTTTCTTTAGTATGAGATGTCCATTTAATTAAATTATTCTTTTAACAGTATTAATTATTTTCATTGTTGTTTAGTTCTTGCTATTTTAACAGAAAAGCAAAACAAAACAAGATACCTTGACACTTTGCTTTTTTAAGAATAAATGTCCTATTTATTTGGGTTTGTACTATATCCAGGCAATAACTGAGGACATTTTTCATGATAGGTAATATGACAATAATAGTAATATCAATTATGTATGCACCAAGTGCTATCTTAAGCACTTTATATATTTCAATTCATTTAATCCTTTAGAAAACATTACAGTGTATGTATTACTATCTTGATTTTACAGAACATAAAACTAAGATACCAAAAGATAGGTATATTCCCCACAACTACACGGCTATTAAGAGGCAGAGACAAGACTAAAACTTTGGTGCTATACAGTCCCTCAACATGACACTTCTGACCTCCATACAGTTTTGTGGATACAGCATTTCAAGCAAAGGCTTCCAGTCACATTTAACACACAGGTGTGGCTTTCAATGCTTAGATTAGCTGTAATTTCTCTCTAGCTTTCTAGAAAAGTTGGGTTAATTTAACGTTTCTGTGGAAGCATTTTCTCATATACATATCTATTATTTTTCAGATTAATAAAACAATTTTTGAAAATAATTTGGGCTTGGATTTCAGAAGATTTTAGGGTGACTTGGAATCATAATAAATGTGATATTTCACTCACTTTTTTTTCCTTCACAGTAGACTGGGTCCAAGCACCTTATAAGAATACAATTATAAAGAGGAATTTTGTTTGTAGTGAACATTATATGCAGAATATGAATGAAAAAGTAGAAAGTTAAACAATAATTTAAAGACAGGTGGCAGGAATTTCACATCGTCACTTCTTAGAAAACTTCTTTGTATATTTCTGAACTTGCTTGGATACTTTCAATTTCTGACTGTGTTTTTTGTTTCTTGGAATAAATGTTAAATACTGCTATTCTTAACAGGTTTGAAAGACACATTTTGATGAATTATTAAATGCATTTAGTAGAAACAAGAAGAATACTGGTAAGATGGGAAGATCTCAGGAGGCTTCCTTACAATTCCTTTGACCTACACCCCCACATGAAAGGAATAAAAAAAGCATGGTATAAACTGACTCAGAAGAACTATTCACAAGGCAGCATCTGTCTCTGTAATAGTAAAATGTTCCATATTTTACCTTCTAGCATTTCTGATAACTCATCTACCCCTGTACAGCAACTCAAGTGTCATCTCTTGTGACATATGGGTCATACCCTTCCTTTGTATTCAAGTTTCTCCTCTTTTATTACCATACCCTCCAGGAATACACTCTTTTCTCCACCCCTCCAAGACATCTTTTGCTGTCTATTGTCTGGTATGTGACAGTCTTTCCCTGTAGTGTGTTAAGGGAGGGACATCTCTTTATGGCACGGGTTCCATTTTTGACACTTTTTATGTCCTTGGGCACCCAAATTTCCATTTTTTCAGGGCATAGCATTCTTATTGTGGGTTTTTTTTAGCTTCTCGTTGTCAATTACATGCTATTTTACTGTTATAAGCATTGTCAATGAATCTTCATTTCATTTTTGTATGCTGACCTTTGTGTTCAGACAGTGGATACAATTTGGCTTTATATTTTTGGTTGAGGTGTTGAGAAGGAGATTGGTGGAGGAAATGGTGTATCTTCTTTTTTTTACATTAGGTAGAGATATTTTATTCCCAACTATGTCAAAATGCTTTTCTCTCATTGCTTTTTGACTCCTAGCCTCAATATCATTCTCTGGAAAACTACTGTTTACAGTAAGTAATCTCATGCCAAGAAGAAAAAGGGAAAAAGTGTGTGTGTGTGTGTGTGTGTGCGTGTGTGTGTGCGTGTGTGTATGTGTGTGTGTGCATGTGTGTCTGTGTATGCATCTATAAGTACATTTTTTTCAGTAAAGATTAGAAAATGAGGAGGAGAGAAAAATATGCATTTGCCAACTACAATGTGACAAGCATGCTAATGTATGTGTTCACATATTACTTCTCATTTAATTGATACTTAGAATATTGGAAAAAAGGCACAGATTCTGGAGCTGAAATGTTTAGATTAGTTTTCCTTTTGCCATTTATAGCTTAATGACTGTGACTCAATTTCCTTGTTTGTAAAATGTGAACACTATCATTTGTTGAGGTTGTTGTTGTGGAGTATAAACAAGTTAAAACTGAATCATTTGGTTTGAAATTTGGTTCTCTTCATAACCCAGAATTTTCTTTAGAATCTTTGTGTTTAAAATAACTGTGCAAAATAATAATTGCACCCATTTCTGAAGATGGAATAGTTCAGTAGGAGAGAGTTTAGGAATTTCTCTTTTGTAAAATACCCAATTAGTGACAGTGATGGAATCAGGACCAAAGTCTGTGTTTCAGTTAAAATATAGGTCTGGTTTCTGTGAAAAAGGTCCAAAATACCATGCTAGAAGTTGACAGGTATTTACATTTTAAATAAAAGTCATCTGGTTTGAGGGACCAGCAAGATTTCTGGGACCCACATATCTATCTTCTTGCTACTTCATTTTTAAGGTTTGGCCTTGTTTGGCTATCCAAGACCATAAGGATAAAATCGCATGGCCTATCCCTTCCTTTAAGATAACAGTTCTCAAGCCTGGTTGACATTAGAATCACTGGGGAGAATTTTAAGAAATATTGATCCGCAGACATTACTTCTCAGAGATTCTGACAAAGTTGATCTAAGCTCAAGGCATGTTTTTGTTTAAATTTTTTATTTTTAAGCAGATGTTTTGTGTCTTATTCACATTCCTTCCTCTTCTCTGTGAGAGAGCAATTACTGCTCTAGGTTATGCAATGGTCAAACACACAACTCCTAACATTGGACAGATGAGAGTGACAGCTGTTTATTAGTGACATATATTCACAACCTCAGGAAGGGAGGTCACTGCATGTTACATAGGGATATATGGGGGTTATACTCAGGAACAGAGTGAAAAGCTGGGACTGTGAAAGGCCAGTTTTGTGGTGTCAAGGGGGCAGGATGCTCCCTGATTTCCAGAAGAGGATGTGATTGGCCTGTTTGAATAATCTGTGGGCTGTGGCAAGAACTATGCCTGGTCCTTCTTCTGAGAAGTTATTTTATTAGGGCACCTTATCTACAGGAGCAGTGTGAGGAGGGGAACTTGCTGCTAGGTCATTTGAAATGTTCCCAATTTACCAGATGCCAAAATAGCACATAATACCGAGCCTTAATTTTAGGTCTCACACCATGACAGTCCATGATGGATATTCCATTTTGGCTGGTAGTATTCTTTCACATGGTGACTCAGGGTTTCACATTCCTTCTGTTTTGTGAATTCTCCAGCCTCTGGGGTCTTGCCATCATTTACTTCCAATTAGCCAAAGACAGAATACAACATAGTGTAGGCTCATTTGTTTTTTAAAAGCCACAGACCAAAAGTATAAAACATCCCTTTTTACTTCATGACCATACCTAGGAGCAAGGAGATCTGGGAAATATAGTATTGACTTTGTAATATTCCCAGTCTAACCTCCGTTACTTTAGAAGAAAATAAATGTTTTGCACCAATAGCTATCCATTATTATCTCAAGTATCTCTACTACAGTCCAGGGATGTACTTTTTTAGTATTTTATTCTATTTTTCTCTTACCATAGCCCAGAGTTTTACTCTGTTTCTGTTTTGTGCTTTATTTCTAGTGTTTCTGTACATAGAATGCATAATTCCTGCTTTTTATTTCCTACATGATTAAATTGACTTTCCTTGTAACATCTTTTCAGACTACCGTAGACATTTTGCTTTGTCTCTCTATTATACTCTTATTTTGAATGTTAGAATAATTATTACAAGAATTTGTGATATTTCTTACATTGATTTATTGTAAAATTATTTAATTCACTTGTGTTTTACTTTTCATATTTGTTTTGACTATTCAGTTAGATCATATGTGCCTAAAAATTAAGCACAGTATCTTGTACTTAGTTTTGTCTATTGCTTTTTTTCACAGGGCAGGAGAGTTTATGCATTTGATATACATATATGCTCACACCAATATCAGATATATATGTATGTTATATTTAATGTACACAACTTTTGGGATACACTTAAAATAAAAATTTATTTTTATCTCTCACTCTCCATTTAAATTTTATTCAGCAGGAATTTTTTTTCTGCTACTAGATGAGAATTGTGACAGACGTATGCCATTTATGATGAATCCTAAGTAATAGAAAATCATGAAGTCATTTTTCTTCACAGACATTCTCAAATATAAAAAAACCAATAGACTTTCCAATCCAATGAATTTTCAATTCTTTCAAATATGACATATGCTCCTCGTTTCCCAGTAAGCACTTATGGGGACAGATGAAATGTTTTCTCTTTCTTTCTGTTTCTCTGGCTATGGTTCCTTTGTCTACCATCCTGTCTCTCATTTCCCAACTCTGCTAAGGAAACCTGATTTGGAGAATTCCTGCATTTAGGTAAGACTCTGTAGGTCTCTTTCTATGTACACTAGAGGTTTCCTATTTTACCTTATTAAATTTCATAGCAATTTTTTTGTTCTCTTCTATTATTTAACTTACTCATAGTTCCATCTCCTCTACATGCTCTCAGAATTGTTTTCTATTCTAAAAGTTTCACTCCTATTCTTAGAAAAGCATTGCATTTCCTAAGCCTAAAATGTTTTTTTCCTTCTTCCCAGTTCTAGAAGATTTCTTTTGGTCCTTCCTTTTGTCTATCTGGTGCATCAAATTTTCTTATGCCTTTATTGCTGAATTTCTCACCTAGAAATTCTGACCAGGCCATTTAGCTCCCAGGAGCAGCACCTTTTCCTCCATGTGGCCCTTAGTAGTGACATTGGTATTATTAGTGTTTGGGCTTCACAGACAAATTCTTTCCTTTATCTTTCAAAAGAGGATTCTCTGTTAAATCTACTAAACTTCAGAAAATTATTTTCTGTTCTTATTACAGAAAATAATCACTCTGTCTTCTTTTTGTCCCAAGTTGCATGGTCTTTTCCTCCTGCTCAACAGGTGAATTGACATTTTTCTTATGCTAAATCAGATTTATCATTGCTTCTATCTATCATTAATCAAGTCCGTGTTTCACATTTATGTCTACGGTTTGGATTGTTCCTTTTAACTTGAGGCTATTTTACTTAGCCTTGTATGGTTAAGAGTTTCTAAGCATTTTATTTCTCCTGCTACCTTATAAAACTTCTTTTTTATTTGGCACATCAGGCAGAATGAATTATAGTCTCCCATTCAAACAGTCAGTAGCCACTCGGCTATTCTGTATTAACCTGGCAGTATACCACTGTTTCTTTTTCCATGACACAGATATACTATATTTTACTGAAGGTAAATCTGCATAGGTATAATTTTCTCATACATAGCATTTATGATGTTTCTACATGATTTTTAGATTTTTGTTTATCTATTAAAACATAATTAGATCACATTTGACATAATTTGAATAATTTGATTCCTCAGATTTAATAGGTAATTATTGCATTTTTCTATTTATATATGAAAACACTACTTCTGTAAGTTTTTTTTCCTTTGTCACCAATATCTGTTTTCTCTATTACTTTTCTTACTTTGTATTTTTAGTATATTCCCATTTGTCCCCAATTTTTTAAATCAAATTAATCAGTACCATATAGATCCCAAAACACATATTGTAATCTGACTATACATATAATTTTACTAAATGTTGAGATAAGAAAGAAACATAAGGAAATAATTTTTGCCCTCAAGAAAATTACAGTCTAAAAGGGGAAGCATATGGTTAAACCGGTAGTTAAATTCCAGTGTGATATACACTGTAGTAAAAGTGTGTAACTAGAACAGAGGAGAGAGTAATTAACTCAAAAGATAGAAGAGAATAAATACTTCATTGAGGCAGGTGGCTCTGAGAAGTATTGCTAAGGTCAATAGTAGCTCACAACAGAGACAAAGAAAGAAAAGATTCCTGACAGAGGAACGGACATGTACAAAGTATCGAAGTGTGGGGCACCAAAGTGTGTGGCTTGCAAGTGATTCAATATTGTTGAAACATTAACTGGTTAGGTAAATGTGGATAAGTTGCAAGTGATGAGGTTGGAAAGGCAGATGGGTGGAGGTCATGAAATACCTTGCCTGTCATTCTGGGTAGGAGTGTAGACTTTCCGTAAGTGAGAGGAAACCACTAAAAGTAAATAAGCAGGGGTAGTTATTTGGTCAGGTAGAACAAGATTTGATCATTGCAAAGGGTGGGTTTTGAGGATAGCAAGGCAAAAGTCTGCAAGGTCCATCATGAGGTTATTGTCTAGGAGAGATAGGCAGAGGAGCTGAACAATCTTAGAAGTGATGGAAAAGAACTGACTCTGACTGGATATAGACCTGAGCAGAAGAAGAGAGCCTAGGGCAAAGGGCAATTGCTGGCTTTGAGGATAAGCTACCACTCAAGGCTGGTAACCCTGGAGGAAGAGCAGTACATCCAAGTTGCTGCGAAGTTCATATGTTTGTCTTTTTTTATGACTGTGTAATATTCCATTGTGTGTATGTATCACATTTTTAAAATCCAATACTGTTTCGATGGGCAGCACGATACTCAGTGATCTATCACAGTAACAAAGAACTGAGTACCACATGTTCTCACTCATAAGCGGACCCTGAACCTTTACCATAATGCTGCAAGAAAGGAATTGGCAGTAGTCGGATACTGCCAGGGAAGGGGTGATGGACACAGCAATAATGGTATCTGATCTCAAATCAGGCAAAGTGAGGACCAAAAGGAGGTCCAAACTTTACCTGTATTACGATACCTAATGCTGAATTGTACTTCACACCTTTAAAATAAAAAAGAATTTAAAAGGAAAAAAATCAAAACAAAACAAAAAAAACAAACAGCCTTACTTGTTCTTTGTACTGTAAATCAGAGTTGTATTCTATCAGAAAGTCTGACCTTTTAAACTTCCTACTTCCTCAGGACATTCAATTTTACTTTTGTAACTCAACGTAGTATTTTTTATGTATCAGATATAGGCTCATTTTCCACAGAAACAATGAGGGCAGCTGTGTGGTGGATCTCAGAATTGCAATAGTTGCAGTTCACAGCATGCTATAGTTTGTGAAGTGTATCTTCACATAGTTGCCTTGTTCAAGGATTAATCCACAGAATACACATTTTGGTGACATGGGATGAGAATGATTTCTTATATTTATGCCCCCCAAACTGAATCAGCTTTATTTTATAATAAGCTATTTTATTAACATTGTAGGTAAGTGATGGTTCTGTGTTGCTGATATGTCTATGCATTCTATGAGAGTAAGTGGCATGTCAGCCCAGAAATATTCCATAACACTACTTTCCCGGTGAAACTCATACATGAATGAACTGATGCAAATTTTATACTTTCCTCATTTAAAATTCTTAAATATCATTTTTTTCCTTCAAAAAACAGAATCTGGGACATTCATTGTGTCCTAGAAATGCCAAATAATATTTATACTTAGATGGGATGTGCCATCTGTTCACTCTCATAGCTCATTTTATTTTCCCCTTCCCTCAGTAAATCTCATAAGTATGTTTTTCTATCTAGTCACTAGAAGTGCTTGTAGTTATCTGCCAAAGTTCTCTAGATGTTCTAAACATTCTTACTGCAATTCAGAGTTCTATTTTGGGGTTTTCTTCTCTTCCCCTTGGTAGGCATTTAAAAATTTTTTCTTTCTTTCTTTTTTTAAACCGTGTTCTCCATAGCTTTCTTTCTCATCTTTCTTTCTATGTGCTCAAAACACCCAGCTGGCATGGGGTTTCTATTACACACCCATCTCTAATGAACAATGTATGTCAGCTTCCCTTTCCTTTATTATTTTCATTCTTGATGTGCTTCTCAAGGCTCCATTTGTAACAATATTTCCCTAACAGTGCTTACATTTCTGTCAAGGAGCACAGAGTACCTCATTTTTCCCTGGTATAACGCAAGAATATTTATTTTTATCAATGTTCCCATGAGCACTATCCTTGCTCATATCACTTACCAGCAGTATCAGTGCCTCCACCTCATCCTTCTCCTCCCTTCTCCCCCTGCCACATACATCTTTGTGGATTCTCGATGCACCTCCACCTCCACATGCTTCATCTGTTCCCAATGTGATCCAGATGCTTTGTGTTTCCTTCCAGGGAAATGCAGGGTCTTTATAAGCCATGCCCCGTGAGCCATCTTTTCTGTCTTTGTGCCAAGGCCAGTCGTATTTTTCCCCAAAGTGCCACAGGTGCATATGGCTCTTCTTTTTCCCAGACAGATGTGTAATACCTTCACCTTCTGTTCTCTTATGCTTGCTGTTTTGTGTGCTCCTGGTACGACTTTTCCCCTCACAGGCTGCCCGGCAGTGTTATCTTTACTCATGGCAAGCATCTATCAATATCCCTTGCTCTAGGAAAGCAAGTTACTTCTCTCACTTTAACAAACAAGAGACATTTCTGTTTCTTCTAGTTTTGGTACGTCTGACTTTTTTCTAATGCATATAATGTGGATTTTACTCTTTGGCACTGTAAGCACTTCTGAAAATCTCTACCATTCCAATGGGAATACATTGTGCTTTTCTTTTGAAACAGAATCTGGAATCATTATTTGCCTTTTCATTTATATTCATTACTGCATTAAGAAAACACTTGTTTGAAGTTTGCTCAGAGCAAGGCCTAGAGCTAAGTCCTATGTTTATCAGAATGAAGAAGACATAGTTAATGTGCTTTGTGCAGCATAACTTCATCTCTAAGCTTTTGGAGAAAAGAGCAAATTTCTTATACTTTTAAAAAATATTGATCCGAGCATACAAAACAGAATTCGTTGTGTCTATGATTTACATGAACTGTTTGGCTAGTCCTCACCAGAAACGAGCTATTCTAATTTTTTCTTGAAGTGCTCCTATTTAGTAGAGCTGAGTCGTCTTTCTTCCCTGTGTTTCATGATGACCTGGTCTTTCAATATCCCCTAACTCAATTTTTCATCCATCGGTGTGACACAGCGATGCTGGAGTGATACAAAGACCCTCTCCGTGCTGAGCACATTTGTTGGGTCTTCTTAGAGCTTCATTTACAGTTGGTCTTTAAATAACCTAAATGTTTACTTTTCATCTTCCATGATGTGCCTTATGAATAATTGTCTGCATAAGAATCATAAAATATAAATTATGTTCATATACTTTTCTGTCTCCTGGTCAGATCTTCTACCAGTGCGCTTCAAGTCATAATAATTATTATACTTGGGAACATTGAGAATTTTCTCCCCTGCTGCAGAAAATGTCTCTGAGCAGTTATCATATCCTCTACAGTGCTATAAGGGGAATTGCTTTTCGTTTTAAATATTAAGTCTTCATGGAACCTTGCTTCCACATCAGCTTTTATCTCTTCGTTTGGTTTTGAGCTAACTAAAACAACGAAATATCTAAATTATCTTCATCTGTCCCAATGCCTAATTATCCTTTGTTCTTCAGAGCATGAAGCCTTTAGTCTTTTTTTATTTGAAGCCTAAACTAGTACATTACTCCTATTTTTAATATTCATTCTTCAAATATTTATTGAGCACATACTGTGTGTCAGGCAATCTTCCAAGCCTGATAATGCAGATGTGAACAAAAACTCCTGCCTCCATAAATCTTACACCTTAAACAGGGAGATAGAAAAATAAGAAAAATGCAGTTTATAGTATTGAGAATGGCAAGTACTTACGGGGGTAAAATGCTCAGCAAGTAAGAGTGGTAAGAAATGTGTGGATGGTCTGGGCTCGATGATTCAGTCTGTAATCCCAGCACTTTGGGAGACTGAGGCGAGTGGATTTCCTGAGCCCGCGTGTTCGAGATTTGCCAGGGCAACTTGGCGATACCTCGTCTCTACAATAAGTCATAAATTACCAGGGTGTGGTAGCGTGCGCTTGTAGTTCTGGCTGCTTGGAAGGCTGAGACGGAAGGATCGCGGGAGCCCAGCAGGTCGAGGCTGCGGTGGCTGGGAGCGTGCCACTGCACTCCAGTCTAGGTGACACAGTGAGACTCCAACTCAAAAAACAAAAAATAAAAAACTCCCCAAACAAAAGCAAAACACCAACAAAAAAGAAATGTGTGGATGTGTATAATGGCGTGCATGCTGAATGAGGCGAGATATTGCAATTCAGATTGGTGTCCAGGGAAAGTCTCCTTGAGAGAGCAACAACTAAGGAGTGAGAGTCAGCCATGTTGGTACCTGAATGAAGATTATCGCAGATGAAGGGAACAGGAATTCAAATGCCCTAACCTGGGAATATAACCTGATGTGCTTGGGGAAGTGGGAAGAAGTCCGTGGGGCTGGAGTGCAGCTGTAAGGAGGTGAGTTAGGAGATGAGGTTAGAGAGTTGATGGGGTTTAGGCAAAGAAGAGCCTTGTATCTTAAGTTTCCCCAAAACTATATGGTGAGGACTTTCTCCCAATGTAATATTTATTCCTCATAGATCCCAGGAGTGTTATTATTTTTTCCTTTTTCTAAGGGCACTGATTTTCTCCGATGGTTTATGCTTCCCTTCTTCCCTTTTCCTTCCAGCTCTCCTTCTATAGCTTCTTTCCTCCCTCTTTTCCTTTCTTCCTTCCTTCTTTCCTTCCTTCCTCCCTTCCTTCCTTCCCTCTGTCCTTTCTCCCCTCCTTTTTATTTTATTTTCTTTTTTCCCTCATGGTATTCTTGTTTCTACCTGTTATTTTTTTCACAATTTATCCCAACAATATTAGCACCTCTTTATTTATAAATGTTTCTTTCCATCTGCAAAGATGGGTCCTCTTATCTATGAGGATCCTAGAATATTAATTTTTGCAAAACAATGTATTTCTTATTCATTCTTGAGTTATTTGTGGACATGAACACTCAAATGTTTGCTCAGGAATGACAGTAAAGAAACTTTTCTCTTTATACACTTCAAGACCATTCTGATTTCTGGCTGTTTTCTTTCTTTCTTGACTCTTTAATTGCTTTAGGTGAACAATATAGATCATATTTTCTCCTGTGCACTTAAGTTCCATTTATCCATTTTTTAAAAAGTCTTTTATTAAAGTTGGCTTCTCCAGGGAAGCATCCCTCTCCTGCTTACTCTTCTCAGAAAGTCAACTTTTGTTTCTGAAAGTGCCAGGGGGAAATGTATCTTTGTGTGCTCACTACTTTACCATTCTCTTTGTTTTTTCTTTGGCATCTCTTTCACCTCGGGGCACTACAAATTGTATACTGCTGACTTTATATACATTCTCAATGGTTCGTTTATTTTCGTTAGCTCTATAACAGAATACACGGTGCAGGTAGGACCCTAAACTTACAGAACTGGAAAGAATTCTATGTAGTCCAATGTTACTCGATACATGAAGTAATAGTGCCCCCTACATAAAAGACAGAGTGTGTGGACTCACTGTCATGATGTCATTTTTCTCATGTGTATGTTTTTTGTTTTGTTCTGTTTTTTAGGTGGTGGTTTATTCCTCTCTGAGGAGAGGTAGTGCCCTCATTGTATACTAACCCTAGGTGCACGGTCATGTTGTCTTTCCCTGTCTTCTACTATCCAGAAGATATTCAAAATCCCATTTTCTTTTTTTTTAATTTTGAAAATGTGGGGTACAATTCGGGATTAGGTATATACATGGTCACTGCACAGATAAAGTACAGGTACTTATGATGTTATGTGCCCCCCTCCCACGGCAGTGTCCTACTACTGCCAATCCCTTTCTTATGGTATTATGATAAATGTTCAGGGTATGCTTATGAGTAAGTACATGGTACTCAGATCTTTATTTCTGTGATAAGTCGCTGAGTGTTTAGACTCTAATCCATCCAGGTTGCTGCGAAGTTCATAATTTTGTTTTTCTTTATGGCTGCATAATATTCCATCATGTAAACATACCACATTTTCTTTAAATTCTACTTTCTGTATGAAAACTTCCTCAGAACCCCTGGCCTTCACTCTTTCACCCTGTTATGAACTGCCTTATTTCTCATGGTTGAGGTTACTTACTTGACATTAACCCCATATTGTCTAATACCTACATACTTGATTTATATTTATATTATTTCCTGTTTCTTCTAGATCTATAGCTCCTAGAGAGCGAGTTTTCTCTCTCTCTCTCTTTGTGTCCACCACAGTATTTAAAGTAATGTTTTTCTAAAAGTAAGTGCTCAGTAGTGTATTTTTATTTTAGAGTATGTATAACATAATCACTTTACCCGACTTTAAATTCTTCTATTTTCCCTTATTCACCCCCATTTGAGCTCTTGATGCTCCATCTTTATGTCCAGTTCAGCATGGGCTCCTTTTTCTCCTTTTACTTGAGGAAGTCTACTCACCAAATTTTTGACCCAGGGAAAGTAAACTTGATCTCTTGTTTTCTTTTCTGTGTATTCACTTTTCTTAAATTATTCCCTAGGTAGTTGTTTATCTTTGCAATTCAATTAAACCAACTTGTTTCTTCATTAATTTTTCTTTCTCTGGGTTATCTTTCCTCTTTCATGCCATTATACTCAGAAAAAGACAGCTATTGTAACTCATGAAGCTTTACTTTCTGCAGACATCAATTTAGTAACTTTTCTATCTTAACAACAAAAAAGGTTTGTATTCAATAACATTTTTCATATTTAACGTAAAAGCAGCATATGCTTATTGGGAACAATTTGGAAAAACCATCCATTAAAATAACCTGACATGCAATACAATTTCCTAGAATTAGTTGTGGAGTGTGTGTGTGTGTGTGGAGTGTGTGTGTGTGTGTGTGTGTGTGTGTGATCTAGTTCTCTTCATAAATGTGTCATATATACACTGCTTTCTAACTCATTTTTCCATGGCATTAAATGGTACTCTACCATAACATTTTTATCACATTGTTTGTCATATTACTAAAATAATATGTACTTATTTAAGTAAACATTTTGAAAAAAACATAAATAAGAGAAAATAAAAATTGCTTATAACTCACTATCCAGGCTGATTGCTGCTTATATTTTCAGCCATGCAACATATTATAAATTGCATTATATGTTGTTATGTATTTTCTGCTACATAATTTTTAACATTCACACAATAGGTTTTCCTATGTTACGTTGAATGACTTTTTAAAAATTAATTTTGATTATTATCTATAGTGTCCAATGTTTTTCTTTGACAATTATGCAATTAGCATCACTGATGAAAATTTTTGTCTCACATTCCTTGTTTTTTACATTAGATAAATTATTAACTTGAATTGAATGTCTAAGCTATAAGATGTGTTGCCAAATTGTCTTCCAGGTAGCAATACATCCATTTATATGTCACTTGGGATAGGTGAACTCCTGTTTACATGAGATTTTGGTTTTACAGAGTTTTCTTGTTTTTAATTTTAGCATTCCCAAATTGATAAGCATGAAAGGCTATCATATTATTTTGTAACTTTTATTTCTGGAAAAAATAATGAAGTTAAATTTTTTTAAAGAGTCCTAGGCTATTTTTGCTTCTTCTTTTGTATTTTACCTGTTCTCATTAGTTAGCATATTTTTAAAAACATTATTTTGGAGAGAGATCTCTATAATAACATTGGTAACACTTTGCCATACAGGCTGTAAATAGTTTTTTGAAAATTTGTCTTTTGTATTTCTTCATGGTGATTTTTGACATGCAAACATTTTATTTACTCAATTTATGGATTTGTTTGTTTCTTATGGGCCCAGAAACTGTGTTGTATACCTGACCAAATAAACATTCACTACATATGTTTTTTGAGAGGCTGAAGGATTACTTTATTTATTTATTTTATTTCAATAGCTTTAGGGTTACAAATGGTTTTAAATTATATTTTCTTACATTTAAAGATGCACCCAATACACAGATGTACCATACATCTGTGAATTGGGTGTATGATGCAAGGTAGGGAAAGTTTTGTTTTTATTGAAAGAGTTCAAACAGTATTTTGTTCGATAATCTGCAATGAAGTTTATTTTGTAGAATACTTCTATGTACAAAATACATCTTTCAAGTTTACACAGCTTCGCTCTTTTCCCCCTTTATTTTTTTCTTATTTAACTTCATTCAGCCCTCTTCATTTGATTCCTGTCTGGGTTTATTTCTCACTATCCAAGATTTAGTCGCATTCTGTTTACAGCATTTGTAAAAGGAAATCTTCCTTTCCTGCCCTGCTGCCTACCCTTTGTTATCCTATTCCTCAGTTATAGCTGGGTATTATTCCTATCTGAATTTTAAAATTGTCTTGGGAAGCCCACTGGGGTCCCCTCTTGCTCTAGGAGCTTTCTGTCCTCTCAATAAATCCTGCTTTCTAAAAAAGAAAGAAAGAAAGAAAGAAAGAAAGAAAGAAATTGTCTTGACTTTCTACCATGGTAATCTAATGAGGACATTGTACTCTGTGTTCTGCATGACTTTATTTCAACATCCTTAAGTTCTTTCCTATTCCTGCTTATGTCACAAGATATTTTTTCTTAAATTCATTTTGTTGTAGCCAAATCGCTTTCCCATTACTCATGTGACCCCAAAACATTATTTTGACTTCTGAATCTCAGACTTTTGTCCTGTTTTGTCTTTGTTTTACCTTGGCCATCTTTTCTCTGCCTACACTGTGTGTAAGATTTCACTATCTTTGAGTCCAATGCATTGAGTACCCTTCTGGGACTCTCATGCAAGTGCAAGTTATTGCCTTATCCATATTGCAGGTCTTATGATCTCTTTTCTGACTTTATATTTATTGTGATTTCTTTGGCCTGTGCTTCTTAGTAACCAAGTTCTCATTTGGGAGCAGTACAAGTGCTGTATGTATTTTTGTCAGCAGATCTCATATTCCTTTTATATCTTAACTATTTTTTTTTTTTTGAGTTGGAGTCTCACTCTGTCACCCAGGCTGGAGTACAGTGGCACACTCACAGCCACCACAGCCTCGACCTGCTGGGCTCAGGCGAGCCTTCCGCCTCAGCCTTCCAAGTAGTTGGTACTACAGTCTTTTTTTTTTTTTTTTTTTAAGGGGAAGTCTGCCTTTTATTGGCTCTCAGGAATATTGTTCAGGAATGTACGGGAGTGCTTGAGCCCTGGCTATGCCCTTCTCTAGGGGCTGTGACAATATGGACAAACATTAGTGGGTCTCTGTATTACTTCCAGAAACTCTGATCCTATAGGTCTGGAGTAGGATAAAGTAACAGTTTCTTTTCTTTTCTTTTTGAGTTGGAGTCTCACTCTGTCACCCAGGCTGGAGGGCAGTGGCACACTCACACCCCCAGCCCCGGGATCCGGTAATCCTTCCACCTCAGCTTTCCAACTAACCAGAACTACAGGCGTGTGCTACCAAGCCTGGTAATTTTTTTATTTGTTGTAGCGATGAGGTCTCGCCAAGTTGCCAGGGCTGGTCTCTAACCTGTGGGCTAAGGCATTCCACTCACTTTGGTCCTCCAAAGTGCTGGGATTACAGGGTAAGCCACGGGGCCCAGCCAGAACTCCAGTCTTACACCACCATGTCCAGCTAATTTTTTGATTTATTGTACAGATAAGGTCTCACCAATTTGCCCAGGCTGGTCTTGAACTCCTGGGCTTAGGTAATCCTCTCACCTTGGCCTCCCAAAGGGCTGGGATTTCAGGTTTGAGCCACTGCGCCTAGCCATACCTAATGTTCAAGTCTTTTATTTTAATGTACCCCAAAGTTATCTCAGATTCCCTTTATGAACTCAGGTGCTTCACTTCATCTCAATTTCTACCCCATGTGTATCAATATTCTTGTTGTTTTGACCTAAGTAACTTGCCAGATTTAAACAGTTATTTTTTTGTTCTTCTCAGGTAAGTTTGCTTTTATTTATTTAGTTATTTTACACTCTTGAGACAGATGTATTTTTTTTCTTCTTTATGCAGTTCTTGTTATTTTTTTATCTCACTCTTCAATAGATGATTTGTTTTTGCCTCAAGTTTCTTCTTGTTTTCTTTTCCATTTGCTTTTTTTCCCTGTGTTATGAACTCTCTTGTATTTCACATCTCAATTTTCTTTTTAGTCAGTGCCTCTTGTCACCTTTGTATTTGAGGAGCATTATGTTGTTCTGTTATCCTTCACATATGGTTGTAGCAAAGTTAAATAATCTTTGCTTGTGACACATGATTCACTTTTCCTTTTAGAACCACAGTAAATACTTTTTTTATATTCTGTTTTCAAAATAGTGTTGTGTCTGCTCTTCTTTTGTATACCATATCCTTTTATTTTGCTTCAATTTTATTCTTGTAGATCTGTCATCCTTTGACTTTCTCTATTATTTATGGGCTCTATCTTTTTCTCTTTTAAATTCTTAAAACATATTTGTGTTCTAATAAATTCTGAATATATATTTTGTTACTTTGTGTTAAATATTTTTAGTTAGATATTAAATTGCCTTGGTGATTTTAAAAATATATTATTCAATTAGCATTTACAGAGAAATTATTTACTTACCAATATGTTAGGAACTAAGAAGAACACCAAAGGAGCATTGGGGAAGATCTGTCTGGGCTAGTCCAGCCTGGGAACTCTTTAGAAGGATTAAAAACTCCAACAAAACTTGAGGGAATTATCAGTGTTGGGTAATTTAAAAAGATGAGAAAATGCCATACACCACAATCTTCTCTTCGGGTTTAGATAGAACAACTCAGTCTTAGAGACAGGTCAAACTTAAGTGATTCAAAGACAGTCAGACATTAATAATCCCCAGCCTAGCCAGCTCG